>NC_087200.1:89909717-89957217 GCF_015104395.2 Macrobrachium nipponense | reverse complement strand
GTCTAGAGAAAAGTTGAGTGGTTCCTCGTGAAGATGGAGAAACTATTGTTTGACTCTACTCGACCATTTAATTCCATACTTATAAGTGGCTGTTGTGAATTTCTGTTTATTCTGCCTTTATAGACTTATTATGCTCTAAATTCTCATGGCCTTTCACATATGATTTAAAATTTAAAAATATAATTTTTTAATATGCTGTAAATTCTCGTGGCCTTTCAAATATGATTTAATATCGTTTTAAATATTTTTGTAATATGCTCTTAAATTCTCGTGGCCTTTCACATATAATTTAATATGTTTTTAATATTTTTAATATGCTCTAAATTCTCATGGCCTTTTATATATGATTCAATATTTTTAAGAATATTTTTCTATATGCTCTAAATTCTCATGGCCTTTCACATATGATTTAAGATTTAAATTTTTTTAATATGCTGTAAATTATCATGGCTTTTCTCATGTGATTTAATAATTTTTTTAAATATTTTTTTAATATGCTCTAGATTATCATGGCTTTTCACACATTCTGCAGTATTACAGTCAAGGCAACGATGCTTTTATTAAAGAGTACGTTTTATTCTCTTTGCTACAGTGACTTCAGAAGCCGATTACCTCTTTTGATATTCTCAAAGCAATATTATTATTTATAACATCAAAAACTAAATATTGAGAAAGTCTGCTTTCGTTTTTAGCCAAATTTATCAGTCCATCTGTACTGTAGACACTTTCAATTGGATTCTTCCTGTGTATTGCAAAATTATTTTGCATCCAAGCCTTTATTTATTCATTTCAAAATAACAAAATTCACAATACTATGTCATTACGTGTAAGTATTTTAATTATTGTTTTTAGTTTTATGACAAAAGCTCCCTTTCATGTTCTAAGAAGACATGTCAAGTTAACCTAATCTCTAGTATATCATTTCTATATGTAAAAATTCATTTACGTCTTTTGCAAACAGGAATCAAGACTACTGCGAATTCCTGACGTTTTGTAGTATTACCTACGGATTTTTGTGGGTTCATTTGTGAAATATGGATAAGAAAACGTTCAGAAAATCAATAGCAGTTCTTGTTATTTGGTTACGGTTGTTAATGGAAATTAAGTAGGTCAAGATGAGCGAACCCAACTCACTTAATTTCCCAAGACATTTTAGTAATTTATACCAACGTCTTGAATTTATATATATTATATATATATATTATATATACATATAATATATATATATATATAATATTATAACCATAATATATAATATATATATATATATATTATATACAATAATATATAATATTATATATATATATATATTAAATATATATATATATTTAGATTTATATTATATAATATGGTATGGCTTTAAAAAATCAAACAGGATAGATGACATGTGAACTTCATGATATAAGCCCATTACACAGGAAAAAGATAATAGTGCCAGAAAATTCGTACTGAGCTTATCATTCCGTTTAATGAGACAATTCGAGGCGATGATATATATAATTTATATATAATATAGTATATATATATTAATATATAAATACATATATATTATAATATAATTATACTTATATATATAGATATATATATATATATATATATATATATATATATATATATATATATATATATACTATATATATATATATATATATATATATATATATATATATATATATATATATATATATATATATATATATATATATATATATATATATATATATATATATATATATATATATATATATATATATATATATATATATATATATATATATATCTATAATATATATATACAGGCAGTCCCCGGGGTACGACGGTCTCAGCTTACGACGTTCCGAGGTTACGACGCTTTTCAATTATATTCATCATAAATTATTTCCAGGGTTACGACGCCTACAAACGCTGATCTGGCAGATGAAATATGACACCAAAAATGCAAAATAATCATATTAAAGGTTTTTTTTGATGAAAGATGCAATAAGAATGCAGTTTACCTAGTTTTGAATGCACCTAAAGCATTAAAAGTAAGGTTTTTCTTAGGATTTTTGACAATGTTCCGGCTTACGACGATTTTCGGCTTACGACGTGTCTCAAGAACGGAACCCCCGTCGTACCCTCCGGGGGTATGACCGTGTAACTATATATATATATATATATATATATATATATATATATATTATATATATAATATATATAATATGTCTATAAATAAATATATAAATAAAAGTGGTATAACTGTCTTGAAAAATAGTGGGTTCGCTCATCTTGACAAGGTCCGTCTTTATCTATTTGAGAAATCTAGTAGAATGTATGAAGTGTTTCTTTGACGCCAATTGGAAATAGTACCAACTTTCTTCCTTAGCTATGCAAGGAGGCTCAGTAGGTAAGCCAACACGAAAGTCTTTGTTTGGGTGATACCTGTGTTTGTTATGGCTGTCAGTTTGCTAATCATTTTCCTACTTTGATTTCCTCTTGGCGTTTGAAGAGATGTTTTCCATTCATTACTGTAGAATTTTTCGTTCATTTTCATCATGTTAGAATATTTATATCTTGCTCGCAGATTTTAATGAAATTGAAAACTGTACATAACGTAAGAAATATCCTTATGTAATATGAGGATTGTCAGTATCGAAAGAGATGTGTCTGTGAAAGAAATGTTCAATAAGATACTTGCGTTCTCCTTGCCTTTGTGTGGCTACAACAAAAACTGCACCGACTCTCAATCAATGACTTGTATTTGTATATCACATGACATCAAAAAACATTTTGTGTGTGTGTTAGTTAATTTATGGTTTGTCTTTTTGCGTCACATCTTGTGTGCTTTTTCAGGTGCATATTTGTTTACGGTTGCTCGGACTTCTTGCAACTTTTAATATTATGTATTTTTTTTTTTTTTAGTTTTTTACGAGAGCCTACGAGAGCCTCCATCACTGTTTATCTAAGCATTTGTTGAGTTCGTGCTCTCATTACCATGATCTTTCGCTTCTGTTTGGATTTACCCATTTTTCTCAAGGAATTTTAAGATGATTTCAAGCTTTGTTATCATTTTTAACCGGGTTGGTAAAAATCAATGTTTTTTTTTTAAGCCAAAAACCTTGTTTTTTTTTTAAACCATGGTTTTTTGGTTTAAACCATGAAATATGGTTTTATTACGGTTTGTTCATTTTTTTGTGCTACTAGATATGGTTTTTATGGGATTATTTAATTTTTGTGCTACCCAGTATAAAACTAAAGCAATTTTAATGATAACCACACAATTCTGTGGCCCTATATGTATTTGACATACAAGTATGATGTATCCATACACTTTAAGGAGGATTAACAAAATTTAATAGTTCCATTATCTGTATGGCCAAAATTACAGATAATGGTTGAAATTCCAAATTTTTAGTTTAATGCAGTACTTCAAACAACTGCATATGAGAGAGAGAGAGAGAGAGAGTAGAGAGATGCTTTAGTTTTGTGGATATGTCATGTCTAATACCTGTATCTGGTTTGTTTACAAGTTTGGATCTGATTGAGTCAAATATCAAGTTAACAATTTACCTTTTTAAGGGTTATATTTGTAGTTAACACCAAATGGTGTTTATTTTTTAAAATTTTTCTTTTATTTGAATGTCTTTTTTACCTATTTCAACTCGAAATGAATAATTGTTCTCTCTCTCTGAAGCTATGATTAACATGATTGTTTCTTTTTATATAACTAACCCCCCCCTTTTTTTTATTAAAGATATAAAATAATTTACAAAATTCTTTTCACCTAATTATCTGAGGTTTACCAACTGTATGAACATGTTCAGTTACATCAAATGTTATATTATAGCACGGTGACACAAATGTACTGTAAGATAGTTACAATTCAGAATGTTTTAGTAGGCTAAACAAGTGAACATTAACACTGCAAATTTTATTTGAAAATCCAAGTAACTGATAAAAACGCCAATAGTTGCAAAATAAATATATATTACCTAAAATAAAAGGAAACATGAAGACCAAAAAATAAAATTAAAAAAAAAATTGACTGGTTTTAACCGCCAACCCTGACATAAGACCACTATGTGAGTGTCAGATAATAGTTTATTTATAGATTTTAAGCATAATGCCAAGCACTGGTGCAACTAAGGCCATTCAGCGCTGAAATGGAGATAGAGTGAAAAGGTTTGAAAGATGTAACAGGAGACAGCCTCACAGTTGCACCATGAATCAATTATTAGGAAAGGGTGGAAAGTAAGATGGCAGAAAGATATGAAAGGAGGTACAGTAAAAGGAATGAAGGGTTGCAGCTAGGGGCCGAAGGGACGCTGCAAAGAACCCTAAGCAATGCCTACACTGCACTGCATGGGGTGCACTAATGGGACTAACCCCCCTACGGGGGATATTAGTTTACTGCTCAGAAATGGTCCCTGCCAAGTGACATTAGCCTTTGAGTAGATTACTGACAGGATAAAAACAGCAGTTTGGAAATAGAAATATATTTTACAGCAGTGGAAAAATAATTTTACACAATATACTCTTATTTGCAAATTCATGCAAGAACTGTACATGTACTTCTGAGTATGGAGTACAAAACTATATTAAAAACATCCTTTTAGGGTTTTGGTTTTTACATAGCCCTGCTGTGTAAACAAATATATATACATCAATCATATACAGCAAGCTTTAATTAATCTTGTCTGTAACATTTTGCAAACAAATATTTACATTATAAACATGCAGTGGTACTGCCACATTACCGAACATTTTTTCACAACATGAATGTGAGCTTCTGTAATTCAATAGCACTCTGAGTAGGAGGTTTGGTCATCCATGCATTTCGGTTTTTTTAAAAATTACCTTTAGAAAATTAATGATGAAATCACTTATGGCTTACAAAAATAAAGAAAATGGAAGAACACTGATGAGGATTGTGCAGAAAGAAACTTAATGAAAACCTTGTTCTTTTATGTACTGTAGGTCAAATTCATTCATAATACTTTTTCATAGACAAGTTATATATAAAAAGTCTGGATGTAAGACGAAAAGTCTAGATATAAGATCAGCAAAAGAAATAATCATAATTTGAGATCAGTGTATTTTAAGAAAGCTTTTGTATTTTAGTTTGGGGTTGTGTTCATATTTTCATTGTCCTAAAAGTGCATGATAAAAAAAAAGTATGCAAGATACTGGAAATTACAAAATCAGTATATAATAATTAAGATTTTGAAATTGGGAGTTCCACTTTAGCCCACATAATACTTCACCAATGTAATACACATATTAAAAATGGCAAAATCTCCAAGATTGTCAGTTTAGGAAGAAAATCCACCCGCACAAAGATCAAAACTGGCTATAACATAACACTGATATTCAACAAAACACAAGAAAAGATGCTTACATAAACCATACCCAACATGAATGAGAAAGCAGAAGTAAGGATCCCCAGTAAAATAGTATATAACCAAGGACATATCTGTGTAACTGAATAAATGAAACAAAAGCATTACCCCTTCAGTGTACCACAGGAAGGAACTGTACTGCTTACAGCAAGTCTTGAAAAGTCCACTGTTGTTCACATCAATAAAGCTCTTTGTAGCACCTCTTCAGCCCAAGTTGCATTGCTGTTTGCCTTTTACTTTCCATGCCTTCTTTTTGACCTCTTCCTACTAAGTTGCTCCTCATTAATATTCTTTTTTCTACTTTCACCTCTCTCACAAAATGCCAACCTTCAGGAAAGTGTTGCAAGTTTAGAAAAGGTACTCTGTCTGGTTAAAGTACATTATTTTTAATAAAAGGGAGAAAAGCAATGCAGCAGGGGTTAAAGGGGTGATGAAAAGACCGTTTCTAGTTTTGCTTACATTGCAACCTTTACAAAACACCAGAAACAACATTTGTAATATGTAACCAGAAAAAACAAAAACATAAAAGGTAGGCCAACTTCAACAAAATTACAGATGTTAAAACATGGATAAGGTGGTATGTATGCAATGTGAAGGATTTCCATTAACCCAATTAAACATATCTCAAAAGAAAAATTCAATAAATAAATTATAAACATTATACTATATTTAGGTGAAAATGTTTTCTAAGATAAACACAAATTGCATGTATGTGTACAGAAATGGCATCACTTAAAAGGTGTGGAAAAGATAGAAAAAGTGTACATTCAGTCACAAATGAAAAGATCAGATCTACAATATGGCACCAACATTTTCCAATCTAGTATACAGAAAATCAACATGACAGTTTTAGGAAGGATGACAATTTTATATAATTTCTCATTACATTTTCTCTTAAAACGCAATGAGCTGGCCCACCATATATAATCTCAGGAATAAAAAACTTCCATTTTCATACCATTTTCTAGTTCTGTCAGGTTTTGTTTAAAAACTCCAAAATTTATACTGCATTTCTTTTACGAATAAAATAAAACTTGGCGCTAATAAAAACAGTTTTATGTCTTCTTGTGCTGTGCAGTATAACCATTTTTTTCTAAGGATGATTGCTTATAATACATATATTTACAAGCTGTACACAATACACCATTGTATGATAATAAAGCAGATTAAGGTAACCTTATCAACTCCTGTTTATCCTTCAAAAGCTACAATGCCAAAAACAAACTACAAGGAAAGAATAAAGCTTTTGCCATTTAAAGGTACATAAGATCAACATAACTGCACTTGTGTTTTCATTTCAACCACAACTATGCTGATGTACTCTCATGAATAAATAAATTTGTTGTTGTAGCTCACATATAGAGTTTAACTCTGCCAGATTTCTAGAGTATAATGCTACCTTTTCACCACAGGGGGATAACAGTGCAATTGACGACTCCTTTGTCGTTCTTCCCTCCTCTTTAGTGCTGCTTCCTTTTTTCTTGCAATCTCATCCATTTTGAGCTTTTCAGCCTTCCTACGCTGAGCTTCTTCCCTCTTTTTTGCAATTTCCTCTACCTTTGACCTTTCTTCTCTAAGGGAAACAGGTTCTACTTTTGGTCTTTCTATCTCTGACTTTTGTTTCTCTTCTCTCAAACATACGGCTGCATCCTTTTTCAGTGCTTCAACCTGACAGTTTACTTCATTCTTCTTTCTTTCTACTCCTGCAGTGTACTGAGCTGCTCCCACTTCTCTAAAGTGGTGTGGTTCTTCCCTTTTAGCCATCTCTTCCTTCTTCAACCTCTCTTCCCTTCTGCGTTGTGCCTCTTCCTTCTTTTTGGCGATTTCCTCCAAGGTACACTTGCTTTGTTGCGACAAAGATAACTGGGATGACTGAGAGCTAGGTGCTGCTGAAGTTAATGGCTGACTCCCAAACTGTGCTGTTTAAAGAAAGAAAACCTTTATTATGCCACATGCAACACCATATCAAATTGATTATGTATCATTACACAATGTACAGTGAAGGATGATAATGACCATTACATAGGTTTAACGGTGAAGTGAATGACCTGTGCAGGTGTGATGCAAGTTGGCAGTGGATGCTACTCCGTACTATGTAATATGCTACTCCATACTATGTAATTCTCAATCATAACTGCTTTGTTAAAAACCAAGTCTCTCAATTCCACAACAATTTGGCCCCACGCTTTTTCTATATACCTTCTTTTTCTTTAGAACTGAGCTAGATAAGGGGACCAAATGTCCTGTTCCATTGGACTTGGCATTACAACACTCATAGCTCTTGATTTCAAGTAAAGTTGTGGTTGCTATAACCTTGTACATTCACCATTGACCATGACAACTGTGTTACCTTTTATCTCAGTACTGTACAGTAATATGCATCCTCTGTGACTGTGGTTTATATATGGAACCTTTATGTTCAGCTTGTAGATTAATTGTTATGCCTGAACTGCATATATCACCTATACAGTAACTTTTGAACTTTATATGTGACCAACTGGAAACACAATATGTATCTTACTGGTATAGGAATTTTCAAAATAGACTGTCTTAACATTCTTCTTATTCTAAATAAAATTCTGAACTTCAAGTGTCCTGTCATCACTTTTTATTTTTGATATGACAACCCATTTATGCCATCATAAGAATTAGTTGAAAATAGGCAGTGCCATTATAAGAATTAGTTGAAAATAGGCAGTGTTTTGTTTTTTGCCTAAAACTGACATTACCATAGCTTATAAACTGTAGACAATAAAGTGAAAAAATTACTCACATTCTACTTCATCAATAAGTGACAAGACATCGTCCTCAAAGAGATCATCATCCGATATATCACCAGCATGTGACGTTCCTTGAAAGTCTTGCTTAATAGTAGAATTGCACAGAGCTGATATGCTGTCCATTTCCTCGTTGGATTCTAGAAAATATGAAATTTACATTACAATCACAGTACTACTGTTTGGTACCAAAATAAAACTTACATTATAACCACAGTAGTACTGTATGGTACAAACACTCCAATTACTTTACTCACACCTTTTAAATAAAAGTAATACTCATTTCAATACACTGCCAGCCTACCTCCTAACCTTTAGTATACATGCAGCAATGTTTGCATTAATTAGTCTGTAAAATAGGTGATTCACACGATAACATGCTCATGCGCATGAAATTCCAGATTCGTATGAAATTATTTGGCGTCAGAGTAACTTCACTTCCAAACTAAATGCCTATACAAATGATATATGCAATATGCTCGAAAATTACAAATTATGAGTAAAATTTTGCATTGTTTCAATTACAATACTAACTTCATAGTAATCATTAGCTCACAGATTGTGTGTATATCAAAAGATGACTTAAAACTTCCTCGATTCGAAAGTAATCCATCATCCGTGAGATGTTAAGCACACAAGATGATGCACTATGTCAGTTACTCCCTTTGAAGGGTTATTTGTAAAATGAGTTATCTCAATTGTCTCCTGTGTTGTGCACTTTGTTTCAATTATTATGTAGTCTAGGTCTTCTATAACCGTTTCCCACAATTCTCTGGACATTCCGACAGGCTCCTAGCCATTGTCTTCCATACATACTGCCTTTTTAACTAACAATTTATAAAACCCTCTCATTAGTATATCCAAATCATCCTCATGGTGTGCTTAGAAGACTCAAGCACACCATGAGCTGCCAGACCCATGAATGTGCTTGTTGTTAACCCTTGTAAATAATAGGGTTAAGTGCAAACTTAACAAAATCTTAAAATATTAATACTAAAAGCAAAAACTAAAAGTGAATTTGAGTGTGTGTAACACTACCACTTCAGAAGTGCCAGGTCACATAATATAAAAATGACATTCATGAATTATTCTCATTAAAATGCAAGTCAAAAGGATTTGTAAAGATTATATTTACCCATGTAATCATAAAATTAACAAAAGCAACTGTTTAAAATTGCTTACCTGAATAAGTCCTCAGCTTCAAGGCTGACATTCCCATACTAGGAGATTTAGCAGGGCTTGCAGTCATACTCTTTTTACCTGGCACAGAATGTCCTTTTGACTGCATATTACCTTTGATGCTGTTCACACTACTGGAGCCCAACACTTTAGATGATTGAGGATTTCTGTTTTGATCATTAATATCCTTGACACAACTGTTACTACTCTTTCTTTTATCACTCCATCTACTAAATACTTTACTCTTTTCAGCATTATTCACACTGCTATTATGCATATTTTTGGAAGTCGTTACCATCTCTTTTGCAAAATGTGTTTTACTGTTTTGAACCCCAGGGACCTTGGAATTTTTCTGGGTACCAAAAATAATCTCATCTTCAGGAAGGGTACTGAGGAGAGTATCAAAGAAGGAATCATCTTCCTCAAACTCACGTGATCCCTCGGTGTCTTCAGATTTACTAGGGCGAGATATTCCAAATTTTGCTTCCGGTCCTTGTGAATGACCAGTGGACTGGGAACGAGGAAAAGAGCTTTTGGATAAATCTGTTTTCCCAGAGCTTTTCTCTACACTTCTGTAACGATTATCACCTGCAAATAAGGGCTTTGAAGTCTGCACTTTGGACATGTTGGGCTCAATGCTTCTGTACCTTGGTAAAGGCATACTTGATCCTAGATCTGCTTTAGTCATAACAGATGTATCATCACAACTAGAACTATTCTGTATGTTGTTAACCACTGAATTCTTTTGCCCAAGTTTTGTATCTTTGGAGGTACTGGGATGATTCAGAGAACCAGTTTGTGGATCATTAGTTAGCCTAAACGTGGATCTGATTCTTCTTTGTGGAGCTTTTTCTGCCATGGAATGTGACCTCTGAGGGTTGTTTTCCACAAGGTTACTTCTGAGGCTTTCTTCTGATGTGTTTTTGCTGGCATTACCAAGAGATTTTGTAGGAGATGGCAAAAGTACACTTTTGTCATACCTACTTGTACCACCATTAGTACAAGTATTATTGTTTGCTTTATTTCTCACGTTTGTGAAAGCACTAGATCTGTCAGAAACATTCCTCTCCATATTATAATTATCTTCCGAAGCCTTAGCTTTACTAGTTGCCATATGCAAAGTGGCATTTTCTATGCCTTTTTCTAAAATTTCCTTTTCCCAAATCTGAGTTGATTCTATCAAAGTGTCATTAAAATAATCGTCGTCAAACACATCTAAAGAATCGTTGTTCTTGATTTTACTGACGTCTTTGGAAATGTTACAGGACTGAGATTTGCTTTTGGCAGATTTATTTGGAGAGTCACCCATAATGTCTTGACTACTTATATCACACACTGCCATATTAAGATCATCATCCCAGGTAGTCTCTTCTAGGATTTCAATATCTGCTTTATTTTCACTTGCAGAAACTTCTACATGGCCACCTATCACAACTTGACTTTCATCCCACACTTCAAACGGTTCTGACGACGCTTCTGAGATAAGGTTGAAAGGAACAGGTGGCGTAGCTGGTTGAGAGTCCTTATCTGCTGGAGGAGTGTGAGAAATCATCGCATTATCTGTAGATGATGTACTCTCACGATCACCTTCTTGCCTTGAACTGGATACAACAGACTGGCTGTCTTTGGACAGGCTACCTGTCAAAGAATTTCCATCATAAACTTCATACCAATAGAACACTTTTAAACAAAACTATATCATCATCATAGAGGACAGTTAACATCACAGTCATTTTCATATAGAAATATTGACTGCATCTAAATCTGCACTGCCTTGATTTACCTGATATGCGGGAAGATTACCAAAATATTAATGCCTTCTGATACATATATATATAGATAAAAATATCCAAGGAAACTACATCAGTTATAATTTAAAAATAATTCTTACCTTTGGCAGACAGTTGATTTAAAAGTTCATCTAATTGGGCAGTTGTGTCAATTGCCGAAATGTTACTGCAGTGACGTGATCGATTTCTTGTAAACAATGCTCGAGTTGGCATGGGAGCAACAAATTCTGGCACTGCGGGTGATGTATTTTCATCGCTTCCAGTATCTCGACACACTGCAAAAGAAAGATTATATTGCTATATAGTAATTTGAAAGAGTACAGAACATATTACTAAACATACATTTCAGATTAAGAAAGCTTTATTACATGTGAAACTGCCCACATTCTTTACTCAACTGAAGCAACCAGCATGCATTTTATTAAAATACCAAATTTTAATAAATAATTATTCTTCCTAGGATACGAACCTACGCTTTCACAGACAGAGAATATCCAGCACACTGCAGCTGTCTGCTATCTTAAATTCAAAACAAACCAATCGGTAGGCCTATGAGTCACCCATGACCTGATCTGGGTTAGCTCTCCCATTTTGTTTTTACCTGACTCAGTAAAGTCTCACTCTTCTATCTGTCCCATATAAGATGTGAACCTATGACTGCCTTCCATGAGGAGTTGATTTCCTTTTATTCAAAAAAGTTTTGTCTGATGACCTGGCACTGGAACTATTTGGCTCATCAGTATATACTGTGATGATCATGTTCACCAAAGAAACTGATCTATTGATTACTGTAATCTAATAACTGATAAAACTGGGTAAATATCATGAACATTGTTATTTAAAATCTCTTCTATGGAACCCAAATTAATCACTCAACCACAGTCCTGGGACAGTCAACCAATATGTGACAAAACTAGACTGGTTTGTAGCATGATGTATGCCAACAGAGCCAGCCTTGGATTCCTTAAAATCGCATAAAAAGGACTGAATAGCCTAATAGAAGTAATGACACTAAAATGTAGATTATAATTCAACTAAGTTCAGCTGTGAAAACTGGAATGTTACCAGGAAATTTAGCTAAATAGGACCCATCATTACACAAAACAGCCATATTAACCCCATCCTGGTCTTTGATTTGAGTTGAATGGGTTAAGAATTAGGATCTCACTGCCTCCTCAGAAGTGTTGTTTGCTGCTTTTAAACACACTTCAAGCTCATTAATCATCCACACAGGAGTATCTGAACTTCACTGATACATAATGAGAAGAGTTCACTTGGGCTGGGAATGTTAAATTTTCCTGAGTTATACTCAATAAAGACATATGTAGTTGGTTTAGATACTGAGCTTTTTAAACTAATTAAGCAGCACAGCCCCAGATTTTGTTTTCTTAGATTTTAGAAGAATCTGATCAGTATCTACATACAAGATTTAATAAGAACAACTTCCTTAAAAGCTAGGTGAGAACAGATGAAAAGTAAAAAGTTTACCCATGAAATTTCTGCCATTTCATAAAAACTTCAAAAACTTCAGTCACCCATGTTTTCTATTTTTGAACTTTAGAGCTAAAGTTTTCATGAACATAATAAAGCTTTAGATTTGCCAGTAATTCTATTGCCAGTTGTACAGTTTGCAGGACTACCTGTATAAAACAGAACCTCCATAAAAACTCGGTAATTATATAACTTGCCATATGATACTTACTTCGTTTTAAATCATCTTTGGAAAAACCTGGAGAATTGCAATCCCATACAACTTCACATTCCTGAGTACCGCATAACTGGCTACTCATGAACGGTGTGTCTGGAGAGTGCTGATGTAAACGCTGTTCTTCCAGTTCCTCTGTTCGACTATCTTCAAAACTTTTTTTCTCGGTGCTTCCTGTTCTTCGTCTATTGCTTCGATTCTGGAGAAAAAGATTGTTACAACAGCACAAGAAATTTTCAATAATTAAGTGCTATGAAAACTTAATAAATGTAATCAAAATTACACATCATAAATTATACCAGGCTCAAAAATTTTAAAAGCTAAACATTATTGTTTGATGATATTAACATAATGATGGAACCATGAACAATATAAAAATATAACTACTGAAACCATCAATGAAAGCATTTTAGGTGAAACCCAGTATAAACATTCAAAGTACAAACTTAAAGGCTGGATTTCTTGAAACATTTCACTAGATACTCAATGCAAATAGTAGCTGTCTTTATAAATATTTCCTGTTGACATACTTTTGATATATAAATATAAACATATAGTACCAATAAGTACAGAAAAATCACTAACTCCAGTAATGATATTGCTATATACATATACATACTATTAGATGCATCAACACAATTGTTAGGCGCAAACTATAAATTTCTACCTATACCTACTGAGGTTAATTAATATAGAAGACAAAGGTTTGTACTCTCATAGACACAAAGATAGTAAGACTTACTAGAAAAGCTTTCCTCAATGAAATAAGTACTATACAGAGTTATAGTAAGACTTGCTAGAATAGCTTTCCTCAATGAAATACAGTAGTACCTCGAGATACGAAATTAATCCGTTCCGAGGCGGCCTTCGTATTATGAGTTTTTCGTATCTTGGAACACATTTTACATGTAAAATGCCTAATCCGTTCCAAGCCCTCCAAAAACACCCCAGTAAATTATATTTCTAGGCCTAAAACACATGTTCTAGGGTTACAACGCCGATCCGACGGAAGAAATATGACTCCAAAAAGGCAAAATACTGTACATTCTTGAGTAATATTCAACTGCATGTAATGTTCAACCCCATTTTTACTGCATATACGTATTAGGACTTTAGCATATGTCCCTTAGCAATAAGCCTAGCCTATGTTAGTGGTTGCTACTGTAGCCTACCTAGTCTATGATTTTGACATCTAAACCTAAGAAGCTAAAAGCTTAGAATATGCCAATAAAATGTATAAATAATCCGTATGTACTCATTTCAAATAATTAATAATTAATCATTAAGTATAATACACAAACAAACAAAAAACAAACCTTCCAATCGATTGTTTACATTCAGCTCTTACCCGTCTTAAGAGTATCGAACGAGCGCCAAGCAATCATTTTTCCTAGCACACAGTAAGCCATAAATTGTCATTAGTATCTCTCTTCAACTAATGAAACTACCAAACAGTATAATAACCATTCATTTCTATTCTTTATTCTATCTTTACCTAATGGAGATACCGAGTTACTGACAGCTTTAATGAAACATACGTATACGTAACGTAATAATAAAACAGAAGAAGAATTCTAAAAAATACATATTTGTTGGCAGTCTGATTTATTTTATAGTTTATGATATCTAATTCACAATTTTTTTATTAAATGTATTGCATGTACTCATTTCAAATAATTATTAAGTAACCATTAACTATAATAAACAAACAAAAAAAAAAGCTTCCAAACGTCTGTTTACATCCAGCACTTACGAATATCGAACGATCGACAAGCAATCACTTTACACAGTAAGCCATAAATTTTCATTATCTCTCTTCAACTACTGAAACTACCAAACAGTATAATAACCATTCATTTCTATTCTTTATTCTATCTTTACCTAATGTTTTTTTTTATTAAATGTATTGCATGAATAAGTTTTTCAATTTACAGCATCCTTTTACCAATAGAATACTTAAAGCACAAGGGGTAGATGCTGACCAACAGGAGAGCAGATCTTATGGGGTGACTAGCATCAGGAACCAATGGGAAAGTGGGAGGATGGTGGCGAGTTTACTCAGTTTGGCGGCGCGGGAGTTTTAAAATTGTTCTCGGTGGTCCGGGCGAATCTCGGGACTTTACAGCAACAACCTTTCGTATCTTGAAAACTTTTCGTATGTAGAGCAGTAAAATTTTTTGCATTGGCTTTCGTATCTCGAGTTTTTCGTAAGTAGAGCCTTTCGTATCTCGAGGTACTACTGTAAGTATAGAGAGTTAACAACAAAGCATGAACACAAAATGGGTTGTAGCTAATTCATTCTTAAAGTAATTGCCAACACATTGGCAAACATGATTTATGGGACAGTGATAAAATGAAGTATGTTGTTTACACAAACCTTTGGAGTTGTGAAACCAGGTAGAAAGGTTGTAGCCTGAAGGTTAATATTTCGCCGTGTATGATAAACTTGGGACAGGTCAGTATCACCAGATGCATCTCCATCTGCACTTTCACTTTCTACAGCAATCTTGTCTGTTTTCACACTTAAGAACCCCCTCTTCAAAGCATCTGATGCTGATTTATTGTCTGCAAAATTAGTCTTCACAGCATTTCTTGTTGATACAGGAGAAGTTTTCTTATGTGCTGGAGATCCTGTAATCACAAAATTGTTAGTCAATATAAAATCGACACAAAATAAAACAAGGATAGTTTAGGTGGGTGACCTGTAAAACAAAGAAATTTCTGCAAAGCAACTCCACAAACAATTTAATTTGATTTGAACAAAACATTATGAATAACTATTTGTGGATTTATTTTATATAATAAAACATACACTATGCTGTATGTATTGTATAGCCACAAATCCAGGCTACTGCCAAAGCAGCAAAATGACGTTATTATGATATAACAAAGTTTCATGTATACTTACTGGCAGGTATATATATAGCTATAATCCTCTGTCGCACTGGCAGAATTTTCAAAACTCGCGGCAACCGCTAGATCACTGGTAGTTCAGGTGATCACCACCCCGTTCCCATGGCGCTGGCGCTCGGAACCATTCCCATTTTCATCAAATTTTCTCTGAACCCTGTCTCCTGAGGGGAGGCGGGTGGGAATTTAATTATATATACCTGCCAGGTAAGTATACATGAAACTTTGTTATATCATAATAGCGTCATTTTCATGTATGACACTTACCTGGCAGGTATATATATAGCTGATTGACACATTTGGTGGTGGGTCAACGACAGCAACATCGTCAGTTTAAAACTTAAATTAAATTTTAAAATACTCTTAGGTTCCTTACCTGCTAAGGTAGCTGACTTCATAGGTCCTGCCTCTTAGCCTGCTAAACCTTATTAGCTTTCAACTAGGATGTGACCTGAGTGTTGAAGAAGCCATCAAAAGGGTCTGACAACTGGACGAGACCAATTCGTTGACAGTAAACCCTAGCCCTCTCTCACCACGGGCATTCATGCTAGGAAATGTTAGTCCACCTGAACCACACATACACGCATTATAACTAACAAAGACACTCCATAGACTGAAGAGGTACTAAATCCTCTCAAGACAACCATAAAAACACAAAAACTAATTAAAATCTCCTAGCATGTTAGAAAGTTATGGGGTGGCAACTCCTTTGCCCAATACTGCACCTGAGGATACATAAGGGCCCAAAGTTTGACAATTGTCGAACGTCGTTTTGACGTTTCTCAGATAGTGAGAGGCAAAAACTGAGTTAGTCCTCCAAAACGTCGTTTCAATATCTTTGAGGGCCATATTTCTCTTGAACGCCAAGGACGTAGCTACCACTCTTACCTCATGCGCCTTAACCTTAAGAAGGCCGAAGTTCTCTTCCTGGCATAGCATATGAGACTCCTTAATAAGCTCCCTTATGAAGAAAGCGATAGCGTTTTTAGTCATGGTTCTGCTGGGGTCCTTCACAGAGCACCAAAGTGATTCTGAAGTACCTCTAATACTCCTAGTTCTCTCTAGGTAATGGCGCAAAGCCCTTACTGGACAGAGAACTCTCTCTTGTTCTTGTCCCACAAGATCTGATAAACCCGCAATTTCAAAAGACCTTGGCCAGGGATGAGATGGGTTTTCGTTCTTGGCTAAGAATTCTTCCTGAAAAGAGCATACTGCCTTGTCATGTTTCCAGCCCACATGTCTACTAATAGCTTGTAATTCACTCACTCTTTTTGCTGTGGCCAAGGCCACCAAAAAGATCGTCTTTTTAGAGACATCTCTTAAAGAAGCCTGACCCATTGGTTCAAACTTCTTAGTTCCCAGGAATTTCAGAACTATATCTAGGTTCCAAGAAGGAGCCCTATAGCGGTGTTCTTTCCTTGTTTCAAAGGACCTTATGAGATCTCTCAGATCCAAATTGTTGGTAATATCTAATCCTCTGTGCCTGAAAACAGAGGCTAACATACTCCTGTAACCTTTGATTGTCTGCGTACATAATCCTACTTCCTCCTTCAAATACAGAAGGAAGTCTGCAATTTGGGTCACAGAGGTACTGGAAGAAGAAACCTTTCGACTCTTACACCACTTACGAAAGGACTCCCACTTCGCCTGGTACACCTTGATTGTAGAGGATCTTGCTCTGGCCACAGCTTTGGCCGCTTCCTTAGAAAACCCCCTCGCTCTGACAAGTCTTTCGATAGTCTGAACACAGTTAGACCCAGAGCGAGGGTGTTCTTGTGATACCTGTTGAAGTGAGGCTGTTTGAGTAGATCTACTCTTGTTGGAAGTGTTCTTGGTGTGTCAACTGTCCATTCCAGTACCTCTGTGAACCAATCTTGTGCCGGCCAGTAGTGGGCTATGAGAGTCAGTCTCGTGCCTTGACTCTCCCTGAATTTCTTCATAACCTTTCCTAGAATTTTGAACGGAGGAAAGGCGTACGCATCTAGGCCTGTCCAGTCTAGAAGGAAGGCATCCACTGCGACTGCTTGACGGTCTGGAACTGGAGAGCAGTATGTCAGTAGCCTCTTCGTATTTGCATTCGCAAATAAATCCACCACTGGACGACCCCATAAATTCCACAGACTCTGGCATACTTCTAGATGGAGGGTCCACTCTGTAGACAGCAATTGACCTTCCCTGCTCAACAGGTCCGCTCTCACATTCTTCTCCCCTTGAATGAACCTGGTGAGCAGGGTGACGTTCTCCTTCTCTGCCCACAGGAGGACTTCTTCCGCTAACTTGCACAGCAAAACTGAGTGCGTTCCTCCTTGCTTGCGAATGTATGCCAGAGCTGTGGTATTGTCCGCGTTCACCTGCACCACCTTGTTGCGGATCAACGCCTTGAACGCTTTCAAAGCCAAGAAAATCGCCATCAGTTCCTTCCTGTTTATATGCCAAGCCACTTCCTCCTTGCTCCAACGACCTGACACTTCTTGAGGGCCTAGAGTCGCTCCCCAGCCTGCGTCCGAAGCGTCTGAAAATAATACAAGGTCTGGGTTCCTTAGCTGGAGCGACGTCCCCTCCGCTAACTTTCCCGGAGTTAGCCACCAATGTAATTCCTTCTTGATCTTGTAAGGAATCCGAAACAGGAAGGAATACGGTTGCGATTTTCTTGGCCATACAGTACTTCGTTCAGGAAGATTTGTAAAGTTCTCATGCGAAGTCTTCCTAGAGAAACGAACCGCTCCAGCGACGAGAGAGTCCCCAACAAGCTCATCCACTCTCGCGCCGAGCATTGGTCTTTCTCTAGAAAGGCTTGCACTTTCCGAAGGCACTGAACTTGCCTGTCTGGTGACGGAAAAGCCCGAAAAGTCACTGAGGAAATCTGAATCCCCAAATAGATTATCTCCTGTTTGGGGATCAGATTCGACTTTTCTAAGTTCACTATCAGACCCAATTCGTTTGTTAATTTCAAAGTTGCTTCTAAGTCCTCCAGACACTGTTGTCTTGATTGGGATCTTACAAGCCAGTCGTCTAGGTATAGCGATACCCTGATCCCTAGAAGATGCAGCCACTTCGCCACGTTCGTCATCACTCTCGTGAACACCTGCGGAACACCTGCGGAGCCGTGCAAAGTCCGAAGCAAAGAGCTTTGAACTGAAATACCCTGTTCTGGCTCATAAACCTCAAATACTTTCTTGATCCTGGATGAATGGGGATGTGGAAATACACGTCTTGAAGGTCCAGGGTAACCATCCAGTCCCCTGGACGTACCGCTGCTAGTACTGATTCGTTCGTTTCCATAGTAAATTTTGTTTTTTCCACAAACAAATTGAGGTGACTTACATCCAGCACTGGCCTCCATCCGCCCGAGGCTTTCGCTACCAAGAAAAGCCTGTTGTAGAATCCTGGAGATGAGTGGTCCAGAACAGGTTCTATTGCTCCTTTCCTGATCATGGAGCGGATTTGCTCCTGCAGGTCCTCTTCTTTCTCTGGATCGTGGTAATGGGATCCCAGGTCTCTCGGTGATGTAGAAAGAGGAGGCTTCTTTAGGAAGGGGATCTTGTAACCTTCCCTGGCTATCATGACGACCAAAGGGTCCGCTCCCTTGTTGTGCCAAACTTCCCAAAAATCCTGGAGTCTGGCACCAACTGATGACTGGAGGACTTGTACATCACTGCTTGTTAGCTGGCTTCGACCCTCTCTTGGGAAGAGCCCTTTCACCTCTAAAGGAGGAGCGAGGAAATGTTTTGCCTCGAAACTGCTGTTGAGGTAGCCTTGACTCCTTCGGAGTCTTCTTAACCCCTTTTGGTGGCAAAAATTTCCTTACAGAAGAAGACAGCAGGTCCTGAGTCGCCTTCTGTGTTAATGACAACGAGATGTCTTTAACCAACTCTGAAGGAAAAAGCTGATTTGATAAAGGGGAGAAAATCAACTCTGATTTCTGCGCGTTGGACACGCCTTTCGCCGCAAAAGAGCACAGGAGGGACCTCTTTTTCAACACTCCTGCCGTAAAGAGGGACGCTAATTCGTTAGCCCCATCTCTCAGGGCTTTATCCATGCAGGACATAATACTGCTTGGTAGTTGAGGAGCGGACGAATCCATTTCTTCTAAAGTGCAAGCAAGCGATCCCAAGGACCAGTCAAGAAAGTTGAACACTTCGAAAGTCCGAAAGACGCCTTTCAGAAGATGATCCAGCTCTGAAAATGTCCACCAAACCTTGGCCGCGTGCAGAGCATGCCTGCGGGAGCTGTCAACAATGCTGGAAAAGTACCCCTGGGAGGAGGCATGAACTCCCAGGCCAAGACTTTCCCCTGTAGCATACTTCGAGGCCAACTTGGCCGGAGGAAAAGAGAAAGAAGTCTTCCCTGCTTCCCTCTTCTCCTTCAACCAGGTGTCAATCCTTTGAAGGGCTTTCTTGGCAGAAATCGAAAGAGTCATCTTCAGAAAAGATGATTTCTTGGGATTCTTGTTCTTCGAGAACTGCGAAAGCGGGGATAACAGAGCTGATGGTTGAAATTCCCCTTCGAAGATAGAAAGGAGACATTCAGTCAACCTTTTATAATCAGAAGACGGAGCTTCCATATCTTTCTCATCTTCGGAAGCAAAGTCCCCAGCGTCTTCTTTGGCTGAAGAAACCTCCTGTAAGCCTACGTCTGTACGCATATCTTCCACTTGTTGGTCGAAAACTTGTTTAGCACGAGAATCTTGCATCGTGTCCTGACAAAAATCTTCTCAGAATATACGGGAAGAAGAAGGGCTAACGTCCTGCCGCCTGCGTCCTGCATCCATCGCTTGATCCGCGTCCGCCATACGCTATGCGGTTTCTTGCGTCCTGCCAAACTGAGCGATCGTCCATTCTGGAAGTCACCGTGCGTCCTGTTCGCGAAGCCGAAGTAATAGGAGGAGGCCGCACACTCCGATCACGCGTCCTCTTGGAAGACTTAACGGGGAGAGACGCGTCCTTACATCTCGCGGATGGCTGATCCTTCGCTTCCCAAGACTTAACCAGGTCGGATAATTTTCCTTGCATTTCTTTGATAAAATCTCTAGACTCTGTCTCCTGACGTATCACATGAGAAGGAGGAGAGCGACGTCCTGAAGCACTCGTCCGACGAGGAGAAAAGACTTGAGGTCTGCGTGAAGGCAACGAAACAGGAGAGCGCCCCAGGATGCAGAAGGATAGTCCCTCTCAGAAGAGCCGCCTGTCATCGAACATCTAGCGTCCTCCCTAGAACGAAACGTTCTCCTCCTTTTAACCGGAATCTCTTCCTCATCCTCACTTGATGAAAAGATCTCGGGGCTACTCCATCTCTCTTGCTTGTAGCCGATTTCGTCCTGAAATGAGGTTGGTCTGTGCGTCCTCTTGAGTGGATGCGATTCATCCGCATAACGCCGATACTTTCCTGCCGCCGAACTATCGGAAGACGTAACACACTTCCCAGTGACGCCTTTTCTACGGCGCACTGCTGCAGCCTGGGACGCAACAGGACTGCCTGAAGGGACGACTGATCGCATGGTGATCCCTCTCGCCTCCCTTCGACTGTCGACATGCCTTCTCCCTTGGGTCTGGGAGCTTGGCAGCGGTCTAGGCCTAGGAGCATGAGAGAGACGATCAGCCGCCCCCTCCACTACACTGTCACACACATCAAAAGCACCCACTTTGTCCGTAAGACGCTGAATCTGTTTGCCCATAGACGCTAAGGCAGCAAAAACTTGTACATAATGAGAATCCTTCGCATCCTCAGAAACAGCAGCAGGCGCAGGAGAAACCTGAGGAGAAGGTGCTACAACTTCTACTTGGGATGGTGGTGGAGAAATAGATACTGAATCATTCAAGGCCTTACTAGAAGAGCCTGACCTCTCACTCCGAGACACAGATCTCCTAACTCTGTCTCTCTCTAATCTCTCCACATATTTCGTGAGAGTCTTCCACTCCTTTTCATTCACTCTCTCACACTCCTTACATCTATTGTCCCAAGTACAAGTACACACACATTCCCTACATTTCTTACACACAGTGTGAGGATCTACCGAAGCTTTCGGTAGTCTCAACTTACATCCTTCTTTCACACATACTCTAAAAGTCACACCAGAATCAGACATTGTAAGAAAAAATCCAAAGCGATTGCCAATGCAACTTTCCAATACGATACCAACGAATTCTCCACAATAGTGAAAAGTCAGCAACGAGTTCGAAATCCTAGCAGGGAACCCTCAACGATGTTGACGGTTCGGCTGGCAGAGAAAATCTGATGAAAATGGGAATGGTTCCGAGCGCCAGCGTGGCGATCACCTGAACTACCAGTGATCTAGCGGTTGCCGCGAGCTTTGAAAATTCTGTCAGTGCGACAGAGGATTATGGCTATATATATACCTGCCAGGTAAGTGTCATACATGAAACCACATATTTCAGCAACCAATGCATAGTTAAGCTAGTTCTTTGTATCATTCCTTGTTTTGAGGTATATCTCACCCATAATTATACAAGAAGTGCTTCCCATGTAGAAAATGTATATAAAATGTATTGATAGTGTACAAAATAGATGGTTTGTCTGTGTCGCTACTACAGACAGTGATGCAAGCAAGGGTGGGTGTTTGGCAGGACAAATGGTGAGGCACAAGTACCAGGCTTGCCTGATGCTTAATTTCACTATTTTAGCTTGTTGGTTGCCTGTGTTTTTTGCTTGTTAGTACAAAGTTTGTTAGTCATTTAAATCCCCTTACTTGCACCTGACCCCAGGTAAGTGGACTGGCGGATACTGGGCACAGCTGGTGTCATGCTTTCATTAAATCTAACCTGGAAACTTACCTCCAGCTCCTTCTGTTTTGATGGACCTCTTGCGACGCAAGGACATCTTCCTTGAAGGAGTATGAACAGAGCCACTGGCAATTTCCATATCTGAAAAAATGTGAAATGCATTAACGACAAAACTTAAATTTTTCATATGAAAGCACTCAAATCAGTCTCTACCATAATTCACAACTATGCATGCCTTACCAAAGAAATAAATGCAGTAATGTTCAAATTACTGTGGTAGTACACCATTCAGACAGGCTGAATTTTAACATAGTTTCTGGATCACAAAGACTATTGAAAGACACTATGCCACTTCTAGCCCTGTTACTTGCAACTATGAAACTTTTTTTATTTATCTTTTATAATAGTAACGATAATTATTCATTTCTTGCTTAAATTATCTCTGTGATATTTAGAAAAATTGAAAAAAAGCTGCAGAAACCCTCAAAGATATTGGCAAATAATGGAGGGGATTGCTTCCAGGATCTTTCCAGAGTTTTATAATAGAATAGCTAGCCTACATTATATGAAAACATTTTTTTCATTGATGATATAATAATGTTTAGATTTGACTGTCTATCTCTTTTCCTTCAACACCAAGGACAAAGAGCGGTTGGTTAAGGAGGAATTATAGTGAAACCTTGGGTCTGTATATCAAGGAAAGGTCCAAATGACAGTTATCCCTCCAACTTCATAATGGTTAGAGAATCCCCTTTAGTTCATAATTCAGTCAAATTAATAGAGTCAACGTTACCGTCTTGCATGGTAAATGCAGACAAATGGTTACTGTACACTTTCATTGGTTATTGTGACAACCACATGGGTATGATTGTGCCAATATTTGGGATATTCCTGGCAGGCTGTCTAGGACCACCATTGTACACTTGCACAATACTATTGCACATGTAGTATGGTTTTCATAAGCATTCGCCAGTAGTTTCTATTACTTCCGCTTTGGTTCATTCATAGGAGGTCTGTGGAGGGTTGACTACATACTGGAACATGCTTCTTGCCTAATTCGTTCATGAGCCAGCCACAGCTAATGGCTTGGTGGTCATTACCTCCAGATCCACAACTCTGACTGATGCAGATGGCGCGTATTCAGTTGGTTTTTCTGGAAGTGATTGCAGTCTGGTGGAATGATGAACTGTGTTGCAGTTCAATCATTTACCCTAAAGATCAAGGCTATGGGAAGGGACCAAGGCAACATGCTCAATCCCAATCATGTCTATAGAATTAAAAAAAAAAAAAAAAGCGCTGGCTCACGTCAGACGAGCGAGGGCTACATAACCCCCTACCCACCTGACACCAATTGACCTAATTACCAAGCATCACCCACACTTCAAGCTTGCGCTAAGGAATACTCCTACTGATAAATAGCAAGAACAATACTATCATTATTATCATTCATGTATTTGGCCAAGAGTTCAAGTATGGTTTAGAGTAACGACGCCAAGTTAAGGCCTACACTATGCAACCCAGTAGCCTAGAGCAGTGGTTCTCAACCAGAGGGGAGTTTCCCCCTCAGGGAAAGTCAAGTTAAGTATATCTTAGTTTAATCAGACCACTGAGCTAATTAAGAGATCTCCTCTAGGGCTGGCCCGAAGGATTAGATTTTTATTTAGGGTAAATGACTGAGCTGCGACATAGCGGCCACCTTCCCAAAAAAAGTACTTGAATTTGCTGCCATGAGCATCAGTCAAGAGTTGTGGCCCACCCTGGCAGCACACCCAGACCTCTACGTTCCTCTCGAAATAAGTGTTTTCTCCTAAAATGATATTTTCATAATAAAATAAATTTTTGAACATACTCACCAGGTAGTTATATATATAGCTTACGACCCTGACGTCACGGCAGAATTTCAAAACTCGTGGCAATCACCGATTGGGTAGTCAGGTGTACCGCCTGTGCGCCCTCTACCCAGGTACCTGGAACCATTCCAACTATTCCTCAGATCTTCCATGCCCCTCGTCTCTAGAGGGGAGGAGGGTGGGAATTAAATTATATATAACTACCAGGTAAGTATGCTCAAAAATTTACTTTATTATGAAAATATCATTTTTAAACATCTAACTCACCTGGTAGTTATATATATAGCTGATTGACACCTTTGGTGGCGGGTCAGAGACAGCTATCATCGTTGGAATTGACATAAGGTTAATAAATCAACTTAAGGTTCCTACCTGTTAAGGAAGCTGACTTCAATGATATCCTGCCTCATTATGTCTGCCTTCCTTAAGAGATCCAGTGATCCAACCAGGGGGCTGAAGACCTCTAGGAGCTGTCAACCAGTGTATAACCTCTATGTGACTTGACCTCCTACAATACCCTTGTTCCCGGCGCTACCAAGGAACAAAATGACCACCTGACTGAAAATCAATGATTGTGGAAGACTGCATCCAATCTCCACAAACAACCATAAAAATTCAATAATTCCAAGGAAAGAAAAAGGGTATTGGGTTATGGGGTTGCAGGGGTAGTCCCTTCTCCCACGACTGAATTAGCTGCTACAAATGGCCCCAGCGTGTAGCAGTCTTCATAGAGAGTTTGCACTTGTTTCAAGTAGTGCGAGGCAAACACTGATTTGCTTCTCCAGAAGGTCATGTCCAGGATACTCTGAAGGGACCTATTCTTCTTAAAGGCTACAGAGGTTGCTACCGCCCTAACCTCGTGTGTTTTGACTTTCAGCAGCTTGAGGTTCGCCTCAGTACATTCCGAATGAGCTTCCCTTATCAATTGTCTGATAAAAAAGGATAGCGCATTCTTTGGCATTTGCAGAGAGGGCTTTTTAACTGAGCACCAAAGCGCCTCTGACTTGCCACGTAAATCCTTCGTCCTTTCCAGGTAATACTTAAGAGCTCTTACCAGACACAGGACTAATTCTTCACCTGCAATATCCAATAGATTCGGAATCTCGAACGCTTTGGGCCAGGGCTGAGATGGGCGTTCATTCTTTGCTAGAAACCCTAGCTGTAGAGAGCAGATAGCCTTGCCATGTCTAAAACCTACAGTTTTGCTGAAGGCATGAATTTCACTGACTCTTTTTGCTGTAGCCAAACTGACTAAGAAAAGTTTTCATGGTGAGGTCTTTTAATGATGTTTTATGCAAAGGCTCGAACCTATCACTCATGAGAAACTTCAGGACTACGTCTAGATTCCAAGCTGGTGAGGACTGTAGTCTCTCCTTAGTGGTTTTGAAGGATCTGAGGTCTTGGAGATCTTTATTGTCAGACAAGTCCAAGTACCTGTGTCTGAAGACAGCTGCCAACATGCTTCTGTATCCCTTAATGGTCGAGGTCGAAAAGTTATGTCTCCTCTTAAGGTAAAGAAGGAAGTCAGCTATCTGGGTCACAGAGGTACTGGAAGAGGAAACAGAGTTGTCCTTGCACCATCCTCTAAATATCTCCCACTTGGAATGGTATACCTTAATGGTGGGTGACCTCCTTGCTCTTGCGATCACTCTAGCTGCCTCCTTCGAAAAACCTCTAGCTCTTGTGAGTTTTTCGATAGTCTGAAGGCAGTTACTTGTAGAGCTTGGAGGTTTTGGTGATACCTTTCCAAGTGGGGTTGTTTGAGTAGATCTACTCTCATAGGGAGACTTCTGGGGGTGTCCACCATCCATTCCAGTAACTCTGTGAACCATTCTCTTGTCGGCCAAAAAGGGACCACTAGAGTCATTCTGGTGCCCTCGTGAGACACGAACTTCTGTAGAACTTTGTGTACTATCTTGAAAGGAGGGAAAGCGTAATTGTCTAAATGCGACCAATCCATGAGGAACGCGTCTATGTAAGTCGCTTCGGGATCTGGTACGGGAGAACAGTAAGTCTCCAGCCTCTTCGTTTGTGCTGTGGCGAAGAGGTCTATGCATGGACGTCCCCAAATCCGCCACAAGCTCTTGCAGACATCCTGATGTAGAGTCCATTCCATTGCCAAGACTTGACCTTTCCTGCTCAGGATGTCTGCCCTGACATTCCTTTCCCCTTGAATAAAGCGTGTGACTAAACTCACGTTCTTCTCTTTCGCCCAGAGAAGGAGTTCTCTCGACGTCTCGTACAGGAACCTGGAGTGGGTTCCGCCTTGCTTGTTGATGTAGGCCGACGCCGTCGTGTTGTCGGAGTTGACCTGCACAACCCTGTTCTGAACTGAGCTTTCGAACTCTTTGAGAGCCAAAAAGATTGCAGTCAGCTCCTTTTGATTTATGTGGAAACTCTCTTGTCCTCTGGTCCAGGAGCCCGAGACCTCCAACTTTCCTAGTGTTGCCCCCCACCCCGAGTCTGAGGTGTCGGAAAACAACACTAGGTCTGGGTTCCTCTGCTTTACGGAAAGGCCTTCCTGAAGCTTGACGGGGTCGTTCCACCACTGTAGACATTGTTTCATCGTCTCCGACACGGGAATGCACTTTGTCTCCAGTTCTTTCCCCTTGTCCCAGTGCCAATTGAGGTGGAACTGAAGTGGGGAAGGTTTAGTCTTCCCAGGGAGACAAACTGCTCTAGCGAGGAAAGGGTCCCCAGCAGACTCATCCATTCCCTCGCAGAGCACGTCCGTTTCCTTAGGAAGTCCTGCAGTTTTACTAAGGCTTGTTCCGTCCTTGACGCAGACGGAAAAGCCCGAAAAGTCTGACTCTGAATCCTCATACCCAGGTACAGGATCTCTTGGGATGGGGTCAGTTGCGACTTCTGCTTGTTTACCAGAAGACCTAGTTCCTCTGATAAACGAATTGTTGTCTGAAGATCCTCCAGGAAGCGAGTGTAGGAAGGAGCTCTGAGGAGTCAGTCGTCCAGATACAGTGAGGCCCTGATACCTCTCGTGTGTAGCATTCCCGCTACGTTGTTCATCAGCCTTGTGATAATTTGAGGAGCGGTGTTTAGGCCAAAGCAAAAAGCCCGAAACTGGAACACTTCTTTTTTGTAAACAAACCTCGGGTACTTCTTGGAGCTCGGGTGGATAGGGATGCGAAAATACGCATCCTGAAGATCCAAAGAGACCATCCAGCCGTCCTGTCTGACTGCTGCTAGGACTGATTTTGTCGTCTCCATTGTGAACTTTGTTTTTTGTACAAAAACGTTGAGAGCACTCACGTCCAGTACTGGTCTCCATCCCCCCTAGCTCTTGGGAACCAGGAATAATCGATTGTAAAAACCTGGTGACTCCAGATTTCGAACCTTCTCTATTGCTTCCTTCTGCAACAACAGAGAAACTTGCTGTTGTATCGCCTGCGCCTTGGATTCCCTCACAACTCTTGCCTCTACATTTCATACAAACCGAATGTGGATCTAACGAGGCTTTAGCAAGCCGAGTCTTACATCCTCTCACACACATTCTCACAATCGAATAAAAGTCAGACATGTTGAAAAATCCAACAGAGAGATCAAAACAAGCAAGAGTCAAACCAACAATATCTAAACAACAAGCGAAAGCCAAAGCCAAAGTGTACTTCACCAAATAAGCTGCGAAAAAACACGGGCCAAACGAGCAAAATTCCAACGATGTCACCGGTAAGGCGGCAGGGAAGATCTGAGGAATAGTTGGAATGGTTCCAGGTACCTGGGTAGAGGGCGCACAGGTGGTACACCTGACTACCCAATCGGCGATTGCCGCGAGTTTTGAAATTCTGCCATGACGTCAGGGACATAAGCCAGGTGAGTTAGATGTTTAAAATTACGATATAATGCTATAGTAATTCAAGTGCTTTTTTGGGAAGTGGCCACATTCCGCGAGAGGTGGCCACTACGTCGCTGTTTGGTCATACACCCTATGTGGCTAGGAACCAATTGGTTACTTAGCAACGGGACCTACAGTTTATTGTAGGATCCGAACCACATATTGAAAATTAATTTCTAATCACCCGAAATTCTTCTGGTTCCGCAATGGCGGCATTGTGGAGCAAACTCGAGCTACCAGATTGATGGGCAGGTACACAACCCACTCACATAATGAGGAATTCCCCCCCAAGGGAAAAATTTCAGTTTTGAGTCTCGATTTGGCCCCCCTCCCCAACTCTGAAATCTCCCCCTAGGAGGGAAATTTCAGATTGGCAAACTCATACTGGCTCCAGGACCAAAAAAAATGCAGTGTGCATTGGTCATGCAGGACTTTCTCTCTGGTTTCTTGTGTGTTAATTTTTTTGGTAGATCTAGGGTACTAGGGTAAAACACTGCATGGCCTGGATCAACTCAACGACGATCTTAGCATGCCACCCTCCGAAAAAGTACTTATAAGGCGTCCTGACACCGTAGATGGGCATCAGTCGCGACTTCTTGTTGGTGGAAACGGACCTAAAGTCCTCTACTCTCCTTTCGAAGTAAGCATTTTCTCCAAAGTTAGAAATTAAGGCCAAATTTAGAGCATTAAACAGAGGGTAGTGAAAAGGGTGTCCAAAGCAGTGCAAATCTCACCAAAACGCTTTCGAAATTTTTACTTATGCTTCAACATTTTAGAAGACTGACGCCATCTCGATGTTTGCGGAGTCGCTTGTGTCAACAAACTTCCCATTTCCTGTGATAAATCCACACACCACTGGTTCCCACAGATGCTGGGGCACTTTCATCACAACAATCGGAACACGGTCCCTAACCACGACGTTTTTAAGTAAACAACTGTTTTGGTAGAAGACAACGACGAAGCGTGCACTAGATAATTTTTTAAATAAATAGTAAAACATCAATATTTTACATATTTATGATGATTAATTTGAAAATATTCGTTATTGAAAAAGTAACTTGATTCTGACTCAAATTTAAGTAATTATTTTTCGGAATTAGAACGTTCTTTTAAGTCCTGTATTATGACGTCACGACATCTTGACTTTCGTACCTATTGTAAATAATTGCTATACTCAACTTTCTTGCAGAACAGCTTACCAGTTATTCATGCAGATTGTTATCAGCTATTCATGTAATTGTTATAATCGTAATGCGCATATACTATATCTTTATTATTTACTTTTTGGATATATTAAGATGTTTTACTGCCAGATTACCGCCGTAGTGTGATGCAATCGCTTTCGGTCCCTGGGCCTCTGTCTGTTTTCGCACCATAAGAAATTATGGGGCCGAATTCGCAATGACCAGAAAGTCGTTAAAAGAGGAAAGTTAGCATTGAGGGGCATATGTTTTGTTTGAGCAAAATACAAATTTATACAATAGCTAGCTTGTAAAAAATGATATTGTTAGTATACAATAAAGTTTTGTACATACTTACCTGGCAGATATATACTTAGCTTATGTCTCTGACGTCACGAAAGAAAATTCAAAACTCGCGGCACACGCTACAGGTAGGTGATGTGATCTACCTTACCCGCTGCTGGGTGGCGGGTGTAAGAACCAGTCCCCTTTTCTTGTCAGATTTTTTCTCCACCTGTCTCCTGAGGGGAGGCTGGGCGGGCCATCAATCGTATATATCTGCCAGGTAAGTATGTACAAAACTTTATGTATACTAACAATATCATTTTTTTGTACATGAACTTCCCTGCCAGATATATACTTAGCTGATTGACACCCTTGGTGGAGGGAAAGAGACACATACTCACCTAGAAAGTGGGGACAACACATGTAAAGGAATAAAATATAAACCCTTGGTTCTTACCTGATTTAGGCAGAAGACTTCATAGTTACTGTCTATTAGTCTGCGTTGCCTAAAGAGTCTCAGCGAGGACGTGACCATGGCTGAAGAACTCTTTGGGTCTACCAATGGGAACTGAGTCCACTTACTTGGCAGAATCCAAACAGGGTCTGGTCAATGTGGGGATCAACCCGCTTACGTGCCAGAGCCTATCACTACCAACCACAAGGAGCCTCAAGCACAACCGATCACCTAACCAAATACTAATATTAGTATACGAAAGAAGGAGTTGCCTCCTGCAACCTCCTTCGTACAACCAAAAAATGTTATTGTCATGATACAATAAAGTTTTATGCATACTTACCTGGCAGATATATACTTAGCTATAGACTCCGTCGTCCCCGATAGAAATTCGAATTTTGCGGCACACTCTACAGGTAGGTCAGGTGATCTACCGCCCCGCCGCTGGTGGCGGGAATAGGAATCATTCCCGTTTTCTAAGACAGATTTTCTCTTCCACCTGTCTCCTGAGGGGAGGTCGGGTGGGCCATACACCGTATATATCTGCCAGGTAAGTATGCATAAAACTTTATTGTATCATGACAATAACATTTTTATGCATTCAACTTACCTGTCAGATATATACTTAGCTGATTGGCACCTTTGGCGGAGGGTAAGAGACAGCTAATCTACTGAAATAGACAGGAAACAACATATGTTGTAGGTAATAAAATTAAAAACCTTGATTCCTACCTGTGTTAGCCAAAGAGTTCATGGCTACTGCCTAGGAGCCCGTATCGCTTCAAGAGCCTCAGCGAGGTAGTGACCTCATGCTAAGAGTTCTTGATGGTCTGTTACAGGGGTCTTACCCACTTACGCTTCAGAACCTTAGGATCTTTGTCAATGGGGTCCTATCCACTTACATGACAAAACACCTTGCCTATTGGCATGATCATAGAGCACGACACTAATCCCGATCACCTGATCCTCATTGGGGTTAGTACTAAGATTGAAAGGAGTCCTCCCCGAACATCCTTTCAAGCAACCCACAACTCAACAACAATATTAAAGCTAATTATTAAAAATATTAAAAACAAATTTAAGGATCAGCGTCTGCTCCATTTCCCAGCATAGTATCCGCTGATACATAAGGTCCAAGAGCGAAACATTTATCGTATGTTATTCTAACATCCTTTAAATAGTGGGATGCAAATACTGAATTGCATCTCCAATAAGTTGCTGCTAAAATGTTACTCATGGACATATTTTTCGTAAAAGAAAGGGAAGTTGCCACAGCCCGGACTTCGTGAGCTTTCACTCTCAGCAGCTTTAAAGAGTTCTCTTGGCAATTCCTATGAGCTTCGGTAATTACATTTCTGACAAAGAATGCCAGTGCGTTCTTTGACATAGGTCTCTTGGGGTTTCTTACCGAACACCAAAGACCTTGTCGACATCCCTGAAGCTGTGTCTTCTTTTTCTAAATAAAATTTTAAGGTCCTGACTGGGCAAAGGGACCAATCCAACTCTCTTCCTACCAGAGAAGAGAGTCCTTGACTTCGAAACTTCTAGGCCAAGGTTTAGAAGGGTTCTCATTCTTTGCTAGGAAAAGATCCTGGAAAGAAATGACAGCCGAGTCTTTTCTAAATCCCACCCGAGAGTCCAAAGCATGCAATTCACTGATCCTCTTAGCAGTTGCGAGAGCCAACAGGAATATGCATTTGCTAGTAAGATCTCTGAATGAGATTTTATCTATAGGTTCGAACCTGTCCGACATCAAGAACTTCAGGACAACGTCCAGGTTCCAACTCGGGGGAATCGACGATCTCAATTTCTTAGTCTCGAAAGACCTGATGAGATCATGAAGATCCTTATTATTCTCGAGATTCAGCCCTCTGTTTCTAAAAACAGCTGAGAGCATGCTCCTATATCCCTTGATAGTTGATACGGCCAATTTGGATTCTTCTCTTAAGAGGAGAAAATCCGCGATTTCGGTTACAGAGGTATTGGAAGAGGACAGCTTCTTCGACCTACACCATCTACGGAAAACTTCCCACTTCGATTGGTAGACCCGCAGGGTAGAGGCTCTGCGGGCTCTAGCAATAGAAGTCGCTACTTTCTTTGAAAAGCCTCTCGCTCTGACCAGTCTTTCGATAGTCGAAAGGCAGTCAGGGAGAGACTGGATGTTTTTGTGGAACCTCTCGAAGTGGGGTTGTCTGAGCAGATCTGTCCTGTCTGGTAGAGATCGGGGAAGTCCACCGTCCATTCCAGTACCTCTGTGAACCAGATTCGGGAAGGCCAAAAGGGAGCAATTAGAGTCATTCTCATTCCCTCCGATGCCACAAATTTCCTTACTACTTCCCCCAGCAATTTGAATGGGGGAAAGGCGTATGCGTCTATGCCTGACCAATCCATGAGGAAGGCATCGATCGCTGTGGCTCTGGGATCTTCTTCTAGCGAGCAGAAGTTGTCTATTTTCCTGGAGAGGAACGTGGCAAACAGGTCGATCTGGGGTCTCCCCCAGAGTGACCATATTTGTCTGCAGACTCCTGAGTGGAGCATCCACTCTGTCGGGAGAACCTGGTTCTTTCTGCTCAACCTGTCTGCCCTTAGGTTTTTTACTCCTTGGACAAACCTTGTATGCAGAATAATGCCCCGTTCCTCTGTCCAGGTTAATAGAGCTCTCGCTATTTCGTTCAGAGAGAAAGAGTGAGTGCCCCCTTGATTCCGGATGTAAGCCAGAGCTGTGGTGTTGTCGGAATTGACTTGAATTACCACCCCTCTGACTTCCGCTTCGAAGTATTCCAAGGCTAGATGAATTGCCAGGAGTTCCTTCGCATTGATGTGCAGAGTAGTTTGTTGTCTGGTCCAAATACCTGCTACTTCCTTTGGACCCAGTGTTGCTCCCCAACCTGTTTCCGAGGCATCGGAAAACAACACTCGGTGAGGGTTCCGAATCAAGAGGGACACCCCTTCGTTCCTTGTTAATGGGGTTAACCACCACTTTAGGTCGGATTTTATCCCCTGATGGATGGGAAAAACGTCTGACAAGTCTCCTGTCTTTTGACTCCACATCCTCTTTAGATAAAATTGCAGAGGTCTGAGATTTAATCTTCCCAGGGAAATGAACTGCTCTAACGAGGAAAGGGTGCCCAGCAGACTGAGCCATTCCCTCGCCGAGGTCCGTTCTTTCCCTAAGAAGTTCGAGATCTTTTCTAAGCCTCGAGTAATTCTGTCTTGAGATGGAAACGCCCGAAAACCCCGAGAATCCATCTGTATCCCCAGATAGACTATGTTCTGTCTGGGGATCAACTGTGATTTCTCGAGGTTCACGAGCAGTCCCAGAGATTTTGTCAAGTTCAAAGTCTTCTCCAAGTCCTTCAAGCACTGAATTTCCGATTTTGCTCTTATTAGCCAATCGTCCAGATAAAGGGATATATTTATCCCCTCTAGATGTAGCCATCTCGCAACATTCATCATTAGCCTCGTGAACACTTGAGGGGCCGTAGAAAGGCCGAAGCATAGGGCTCTGAATTGGTATACTTTCCCCTGCATCATGAATCGGAGATATTTCTTCGATGATGGATGCAGGGGGACATGAAAGTATGCATCTTGTAGATCTAAGGAGACCATCCAATCTCCTGGACGAAGAGCCGCAAGAACCGATTTCGATGTTTCCATAGAGAACTTTGTGTTCTCCACAAATCGGTTCAATGCGCTCACATCCAGGACCGGTCTCCACCCTCCCGAGGATTTCGGAACCAGAAAAAGACGGTTGTAGAATCCTCGGGAATGCGGATCCCGAACCACTTCGATGGCCTCCTTTTGCAACATCTGTTCTACCAGTTGCAATAATGCTTCTTTCTTGGCAGGGTCCCTGTATTGGGCTGACAGTTCCCTCGGGTTCGTAGTCAAGGGAGGTCTGTCTCGAAAGGGGATCATATATCCCTTTGTTACCACGGAAAGGGACCAAATTTCTGCCTGTCTCCGAGTCCATTCTTCGGAAAATTTCCGAAGTCTGGCTCCTACCGGTGCTTGAAGGACTGTTGTCTCATTTCGCTCTCTTGATAGGTCTGAAGGAAGACCTACCTCTCTTCTGCACTCCTCTCTTCTTAAAAGAGGGTCTGGCCGGGGTACTCCCTCGAAAGGGCTGTTGAGGAGCCCGATTCTCTCTCTTAATAGGACCCGAAGTCCTCGATTTCTTTGCAGATTGGGCCAAGAGATCTTGTGTGGCCTTTTCTGTCAAAGAATGAGAAATGATATTGTTATGTTACAATAAAGTTTTCATACATACTTACCTGGCAGATATATACATAGCTAAGACTCCGTCGTCCCCGACAGAAATTCAAATTTCGCGCCACTCGCTACAGGTAGGTCAGGTGATCTACCGGCCTGCCCTGGGCGGCAGGACTAGGAACCATCCCCGTTTTCTATCATATTTTCTCTCTTCCACCTGTCTCCTGCGGGGAGGCTGGGTGGGCCTTTAATTGTATATATCTGCCAGGTAAGTATGTATGAAACTTTATTGTAACATAACAATGATATTGTTATGTTACAATAAAGTTTCATACATACTTACCTGGCAGATATATACATAGCTAAGACTCCGTCGTCCCCGACAGAAATTCAAATTTCGCGCCACTCGCTACAGGTAGGTCAGGTGATCTACCGGCCTGCCCTGGGCGGCAGGACTAGGAACCATCCCTGTTTCTATCATATTTTCTCTCTTCCACCTGTCTCCTGCGGGGAGGCTGGGTGGGCCTTTAATTGTATATATCTGCCAGGTAAGTATGTATGAAACTTTATTGTAACATAATATCATTTTCATACAATCAACTTACCTGTCAGATATATACATAGCTGATTGGCACCCTTCGGTGGAGGGTAAGAGACAGCTACTATATGGAATAGACAGGTAAACAACATATGTTGTAGGTATAAATAAAACCTTGGTTCCTACCTGATAGGTGGTAGACTTCGTGGGTGTTTGCCCAGTAGTCTGCATCACCTCAAGAAACTTTAGCGAGATATATGATCTATGGCCAAGAGTTCTTGTGGGTCTGCCGATGGGGTCTTATCCGCTTACTCGGCAGAGCCTGAAAGGACTTTGTCAGTGGGTGCTGATCCACTTATATGACAATACACCTTATGAAGGAGCACACAACCAATCCCGACCACCTGATCCTAACCATATGTTAGAACTAAGGATTGTTCCGAGTTATCCCCGAACTCTTCACAACAACCGTAACTCAAAAACCACTACGCACACATACATAATTTTCTAAAAAAAAAAAATTATACTCATCTAATTAGATATGACAAGATTCTCTTACTGAACAACATAGACGGCCGCCCGTGCTAAACCAAGTCCTCCATTGTTCGAAGAGACTCCCGACCATATCCAAAAAGAAGAAAAGTATATACTTTTAAGGATTGGTGTCGGCTCCCGTACCCAGAATCGTATCCGCCGATACGAAAGGACCCAGAGAAAAACACTTCTCATATGTCACACGAACGTCTTTCAAGTAATGAGATGCAAATACTGAGTTGCATCTCCAAAATGTCGTATCTATGATGTTTTTAAGCGACATATTCTTATGAAACGAGAGAGACGTCGCTACTGCTCTCACTTCATGAGCTTTAACTTTCAACAGTCGCAACTGTTCGTCAGAACAGACCAGAATGTGCGTCTGTAATGACGTTCCTCACAAAGAATGCCAGAGCATTCTTGGACATCAGTCTTGTGGGTCTTTTACCGCGCACCAAAGACCTTGTCTAGAGCCTCCATCTGATGCTTTCTCTGAATGTAGAACTTTAGAGCTCTTACAGGGCATAGAGACCTTTCTGCTTCTCTTCCTACGAGACTCGATATGCCTTGACTTCGAATGACTTAGGCCAGGGATTCGAGGGATTCTCATTCTTAGCTAAAAACAGGGTCTTAAACGAGCAAATAGCTGAGTCTCCCTTGAAACCTACTTTATCCTGCAGAGCATGTAATTCACTAACTCTCTTTGCCGTAGCTAAAGATAATAGGAATAGGCATTTTCTGGTGATGTCTCGAAACGAAGCCAGATGAGGAGGTTCGAACCTTTCAGATGAAAGAAACTTGAGAACCACGTCTAGGTTCCAGTTCGGAGGGACCGGTTTCCTTCGACTTTGAAGTCTCAAAGGACCTTATGAGATCGTGGAGATCTTTATTATCTGCCAGATCTAATCCTCTATTCCTGAAGACTGCCGAGAGCATACTTCTGTATCCCTTTATTGTGGATACAGCTAGATGAGATTGCTCTCTCAGGAATAGAAGGAAATCAGCAATTTCCGCTATAGAGGTAGTGGAGGAGGACAACTTCTTAGTTCTACACCACCTTCTAAAAACCTCCCACTTCGACTGATTATACTTTCGTAGTGGAGGTTCTGCGTGCTCTCACGATCGCGCTTGCAACTTCCTGCGGAAAAGAAAACCCTCCTCGCTCTGACGAGTCTTTTGATAGTCGAAAGGCAGTCAGAGCAAGAGCGGGAGGTTTTTGATGATAACCTCTTGAGTGTGGCTGTCTGAGAAGATCCATCCTTCTTGGTAGGGATCTGGGAAAGTCTACGATCCACTCTACCACCTCCGTGAACCAATCTTGGGCCGGCCAAAAGGGGGCTATCAATGTCATCCTCGTCTCCTTTGATGCCACAACTTTTCAGTACTAGTCCCAGGATTTTGAATGGAGGAAAAGCATAGACATCTACGCGAGACCAATCCAGCAGGAAGGCGTCTACCATAAGAGCTCTTGGGTCTTCCACGACCGAGCAAAAGACTGCCAGCCTTTTGGAGATGAATGTGGCGAAGAGATCCACATGAGGTGTCCCCCACAGCGACCAGAGATCTTGACACAACCTCCTCGTGTAGGGTCCACTCTGTATGAAGGACCTGGTTCCTCCTGCTGAGTCTGTCCGCCCTCACATTTTTTACTCCCTGAACGAACCTTATCAGAAGGGAGATGTTCCTGTGAGACGTCCAAAGCAAAAGGTCTCTCGTCAGCTCGTAAAGGAACGAGGAGTGAGTCCCTCCTTGTTTTCGAATGTAGGCAAGTGCGGTGGTGTTGTCCACGTTTACTTGCACTACTTTGTTCGACACACCGAGGTTCTAGACTCTTCAAAGCCAGATGCACGGCGAAGAGCTCTTTGCAGTTTATGTGCCAAGACACCTGCTCTGGTTCCCAGGTGCCTGACACCTCCTTCGAGCCTAATGTTGCTCCCTAACCTTTCTCCGACGCGTCGGAGGGTACAACACTAGGTCTGGGTTCTGGGTTTTTAGAGAGATCCCTTTGTTCTCTTTCAGAGGGGGCAACCACCATTCCAGGTGCGGTCTTATCTCCACTGGAATGGGAAAGGCGTCCGAAAGTTGTCAGTTTTCTAACTCCAAGACTTCTTGAGGAAGAATTGAAGCGGACGTAAATGAAGTCTTCCTAGCGGGAAGAACTGTTCGAGCGAGGAAAGGGTCCCTAGAAGGCTCAACCATTCCCTCGCCGACGTCTGTTCCTTCCTTAAGAAGAGAGACTATCTGCAAACCTTTTGCGATTCTCTCTTGCTTGCGAAGGAAATACTCGAAAACCCCGAGAATCCATCTGAATCCCCAGATAGACTAAGTTCTGTCTGGGGGTCAGCTGCGACTTCTCGAGGTTCACGAGGCAATCCCAACGCTTTGATCAGTAATCTTAAAGTTAGCGTCAGGTCCTCCAAGCACTGTGTCTCTGATCTGGCCCTGATGAGCCCAGTCCGTCCAGATACAGAGAGATATTTACTCCTTTGAGGTGAAGAAACCTCGCCACATTTTTCATCAGGCTTGTGAAGACCTGAGGAGCTGTGGACAGGCCGAAACACAAGGCTCTGAACTGAAAGATCCTTCCCCCCGTCATGAAACGGAGGTACTTCTTCGATGAAGGGTGGATCGGGACGTGAAAATAGGCGTCCTGGAGATCTACAGACAACACCATCCAATCTCCTTGTCGCAATGACGCAAGGACTGAGGCAGAAGTCTCCATCAAGAACTTCTCCTTCCGAACAAATTTTGTTCAGAGAGCTGACGTCTAGTACTGGTCTCCAGCCTCCCGAGGCCTTCGCAACCAGAAAAAGGCGATTGTAAAACCCCGGGAGAGTTTTGATCCAGTACTAGTTCTATCGCTCTCTTGTCCCACATTTGTTCCACCATCGCTAGGGAGGGGGGGGGGAGAGTATCCCTCAGCACAGGATCCTTGTAATTGGGCTGTTAGTTCCCGTGGTGTTGACGTTAGGGGAGGAGTGTTCAGGAAAGGGATACGATATCCCTTCCTTATTACAGACAACGATGACGCGTCTGCGTTTATAAGTGTCCAGGCCTCCACAAATCCCAGGAGCCTGGCACCTACTGGTGCTTGGAGGAGAGAAGCATCACTTTCCCTTTTTAAAGGGACGACAGGCAGACCTACCTCTCTTCTCAGGAGCCTTCCTTCTTGCGGGAGGTCTGGAGGTAGGGCCACCTCGAAAGGGCTGAACCGATGTACTCGGTCCTTTCTTGTCAGGTGTAGAAGCAGGCTTCTTCTTCCTTGCTGACTGCGTCAGAAGGTCCTGAGTCGCCTTCTCAGTTAATGAACGAGAAATGTCCTTCACCAACTGAGAAGGGAACAAAAAGTCAGACAAAGGCGAATACAGCAGCGCTGCCCTCTGAGCGTGGGAGACTGCCTTGGTTAAAAAGGCACTATATACTGTCCTCTTTTTTTAGAAGACCTGCTCCAAACAAAGAGGAGATCTCAAACGAGCCATCCTGAACCGCTTTGTCTATACAAGACAAAATGCACAAAAGGACTTCTGGTTCGAGTCCTTCAGAATCATGGGCTTTCTTGGACATCACCCCAAGGACCAATCTAAGAAGTTGAAAACTTCCAATACATGAAAGAGTCCCTTGAGGAGATGGTCCAGTTCAGAAATGCCCCAAGTAATACGTGCCGAGTTCAGACCTTGTCTACGTGAAGCGTCAACTAAGGTCGAAAAGTCCGCTTCCGACGTAGACGGAAGAGCAATACCCATATTCTCTCCCGTCTGATACCAAATGCCTCTTTTACCAGCTAGTCTCGCTGGAGGCATGCAGAAGACCGTTCTGACTAACTCCTTCTTAGACTTCATCCAAGAGTCTAAGGACTGAAGAGCCCTCTTCATAGAAATGGCGGGCTTCATTCTGAGAAAAGACGAAGATTTCTGCGTCTTAGCACTCGAAAAAAAAGAGAGCGGCCTGGAGAATGGAGGAGCGGCCAGGAGGTCAGAAGTCGTCTCCATACTCCTTGTCCTCTAGAAGCAAGGCAGTCAAAACTTTATAGTTCGACAGTCCTTCTCTTCCTTGATACTCTTCCTCCGAGTCTACTTCTAACTCGGGACCTAATTGAGTCTCCGCTGCCAACTCCGTACTTCCTTCCTCTGGAGGAGACAAACTCCTAATAGGAGAGGGGCTAAGGGAATGATATTCCTTCCTCTTCCCCGCTTTAATAGTCCTGGAAGGCGCCAAAAGCTCAGGCTTCTCTCCATAAATGGATGACGCTTCCCGCTTGGATGACGCTTCTCGTCCGCCAAGCGTCCTGGCTGACGCCTCCCGCTACGTGGCTACTGACGTCCGGATGACGCCTCGCGCCTGGAAGACGCTCCGCTCTCAAAAGGCGTCCTAACTGGCGCCAAAATATTGGTTGGAGCCTCGCGTCTACAATCAGCTTTCAAAGACGCTTCGTGCCTAAAAGAGTCTCACGTCTCTCTGGCGTTACGTGTCTTCCGTAAGCTCCCGATCTCGCTCTCGAACCCGAAGCTTCTGCGATATGTTTAGAAGCTTCACGTTTGCATGACACGCCTCTCGCTTAGCAGGGGAGAGAGGACGAGACTTCTTGATTGGAAGCGCAACGTCCTTCCTACGAGGCGCTAACACTCCCACCAAAGAGGCCAGTTGTTCTTGTACTGCCATGATAATCTGCCTTGAAGCTTCTCCCACGTCAACTGCATGACGCCTTTCGTCATCAATCGGGGAGAAGTAGGAAAAGGTTCTTCTGCGTCCTCGTCGGGTGACGCTGACGCCACCTTCGCCTTCTTAATAGACGAGGGAGCGTCATCTGAGAAACGCGCTGTGGCTCGAATCAAATTCGGGTTCTTTCAAATGCCGTTTCAGAGGCCTCGATAAATCCGACTCCTTCCACCCTCGTTTAGTGGGGGGTGGGGTGGGAGGGGGGGGGGGGGGGGAGAGGAGAGATGAGAACACTCACGAAGGACTCTTTTCTAAAGCGCCCTTGAGCAGCCTGCCACGAAACAGAGCTTGCTGAAGGACGTCTGACCGTTGGGGATTCCCCACGACCTCCTTAAGGCTTTCGACTTTCCTTCTCCTCTGGCATGGGAGCTTGGAAGAGGTCTAGGCCTGGGAGCGTCGCAGGGACGATCAAACGCCCCCTCCACAACAACTGGGGGAGAACTCACTTCACTGTAATGCTCACTTTCACTAGCCTTACCTTGTAAGTCCGCCATTTTGGACTTCATGTCTCGAATAGTAGCTTTCAGATCGGCGATTTCCGAGGCCGATTCCGAAAGTAAACCTTGTGAATTAGACACATAGGGAGAATCTAAATCATTAGGATTAGAAAAAGTAGCAATAAAAAAGGCTCAATAGGCCTTGAACTCAACACCTTTCAGACGTCTAACCCTATCCCTCTCTAACTTCTTCAAATAAGAAGTTAAAGTCTTCCATTCTTCTGCATTTAATCCCTCGCATTAATGACAAGTATTAGTAGCAGAACACTGAAACCCCCTACATTTACGACATACAGTGTGAGGATCAACCGAAGCTTTCGGTATCCTCACCCTGCAGCCTACATTCACACACATTCTCACACTCACATTTGAATCAGACCATACTGAGAAAATCAAAAAGCAAGTCCAAAAACAGTCCACAGTAGCGAATGCCAAAAACACGATCCAGATACGTCACCAAAAAGCCGATAAACGATGATCAAAGGATGAAATAAGAATCTAAGTCAGGAGGTAATAGCAACAATGTTGATACCACCGGCGACAGAGAAAATATGATAGAAAAACGGGGATGGGTTTCCTAGTCCTGCCACCCAGGGCAGGCCGGTAGATCACCTGACCTACCTGTAGCGAGTGGCGCGAAATTTGAATTTCTGTCGGGGACGACGGAGTCTTAGCTATGTAATATATCTGACAGGTAAGTTGATTGTATGAAAATATCTTTTACTATATTTGAAGGAAACAATTGGTCCGACAGAGGAGCATACAGAAGAGATGACCTCTGAGTAGGAGTAACTGCTTTCGTCAGAAAGAGCTAAATAAGACTCTTTTCTTCAGAATATAAGTTCCAAACAGAGAGGCCACCTCTCCTGATCCATCCTGAACCGCCTTGTCCATACAGGAAAGAACACTATGAAGGACTTCTGGACTAAGAGATTCCTTCTCTTGTGTCTTTTTGGCCAACACCCCAAGGGACCAGTCTAAGAAGTTAAAAACTTCTAAGACATTAAACAATCCCTTAGAGATGGTCCATCTCAGAAGTCCCCCATGTGATCTTTGCTGATGACAAGGCTTGTCTCCTACGACAATCTACCAGATTCGAAAATCTGCTTCGGCAGTGGACGGGAGAGCTAGACCCCGTGGTTTGCCCGTCTCGTACCAAATTCCCTTCTTTCCTGATAGTCTGGAAGGAGGGCAGGTAAAGACTGTCTTCCCCGCCTTCTCCTTGGATTCCAACCAATTTCCTACGAATCGGAGAGCCTTATTCATGGAAATGGTTGGCTTCATTTTAATAAAAGATGATTGTTTCGGGACCTTCGTGCTTGTAAATAAGGACCTTGGAGAAGGAGGAGCAGTCGGGCTTAAAGAGTCCCCAAACTCTTGAAGTAAGAGGGCTGCCAGCGTCTTGTAATCTGACAAACCCGGAGCCGAGTGATCTTCAGAGTCCGAAATCTCTTCCAAATCAATTCCGAAGAGGATTGTTTTATTTCCAGCAGGAGACTGGCCTCCTGCAACATCCACCCCACTCTCGCAAGAACGACGACCGCCTGTGCGATAACTTGCGTCCCTACGAGAGATAGGTTGATCCTGCAAAACGACCTTATCCTTCTCCATGGCAAGAGCGATGGCCGCTTGTGCGACACCTTTCTCTCCTGTCAGACAAAGGATGTCCTCTCCTATCGCTTTCTCCGGAACCACCTATGTCTTGACAAGGGCTACGGCCGCTTGTGCGACAACTAGAGTCCCTGTCAGGTAAAGGTTTATCCTTCCGAAAGCTAAACAAAATCCTCTTGGCTTAATTGTCTTTTGGAAGAAGTCAGTCTCTTATTTGTCACTTGTGGCGCATTGCGCCGGGTTGGCGCTCGTGATTCCTTGCGCCAAGCTGGCGCTTCTGGTGCATTTCGGCAGGGTGGCGCTTCTGGCGCTCTGGCGCTCTGGTCGCTTCTGCATTTCGGCAGGGTGGCGCTTCTGGCGCATTTCGCCAGGCTGGCGCTTCTGGCGCATATGGCGCATCTGGCACTTCTGGCTCTTCTGACTCGTATGGAGTCTCAAACGCATCTGGCGCATTGCGCCAAGGTTGGCGTTTTTGGCGCATTCTTCATACTCTCTGAGTATAAGCCGAAACTTCCGTTTCTTTTCTTTCCTTCCCTTCGTCTTCTTTATAGGAAGGAAAGAGTCCTTTCTCCTGGGAGTCTCCTTAGTAAAAACTCCTACTAAGGCAGAAAGTTGCTCCTGCACATTTAGGATAATTTTCGCAGCCGCATTCTCTTTTTCCTTCCCTGATTCAGGTGAGGGATGTCTAGAAGCGGAAGGAAACTCCGATTTCCGTTTAGGAACCAATCTCCTTTTCTTCTTCTCACAAGGTGATAGATCGGAGAAAGCTCAGGGCTTGAATTCAAAGTTGGAGCCTTCCAACTTCTCTTTAAGGGGCGTGACAGTTCATCAGAACTCCATCCCCTTACATTCGGTGAAGAATCTGAGGAAGAAAAACACTTCTTTAGGATGCTTTTTCTATAGCGTCCTTGGGCAGTTTCGGGTCGTCACAGAATCTGCCGAGGGGACGCCTGATCGGTGGGGATTCTCCATAACCTCCGTAAGGCTTTTGACATTCCTTCTCCTCTGGGCCTGTGAGCTTGGAAGAGGTCTAGGCCTGGGAGCGAGATGAAGCCGATCAGACGCACCCTCCACTGCACTAGGGACACTTAATTCCAAATATCACAGTGCTTACCTTTCAACGTCAGCATTTGACGTTCCATCCTTTGTAGCGCAGCTTTAAGATCTGCAATTTCCGTTGCCGGATTTTGGAGGTCCGTTAGTACTAGAGGGAAGAAGATAGAGGTTAGGTTGGGTTAGGTGTTAATTTAATAGGCTCGTTAGAGCGAGACCTACTTACGCTTCTGGAGGAAGCCTTCCTAGCCCTATCCATATCTAATTTCCTTAAATATGAATTTAAATTCTTCCATTCTTCTCATTCATATTTACACATTCATCACAGGTGTTAGAAATTGAACATTCATTCCTTCTACACCCCTTACAAACTGTGTGAGGGTCTACCGAAGCTTTCGGTAGCCTCACCATGCATCCCTCATTACACACTGTCTTCTAACCGTAAAGCTAGAATCCGACATCATGAGAAATATCCAAAACCAAGTCCAAAAAACAGTCCACGAAAGAGTATGCCAAACCAAAGATCCAATACGTCACCAAAATAACCGGCTTAGAAGATCAATAGCGATGAAAAAACACGAAAATCAAATCAGGAGTTAACAACAACAATGTTGCTGTCACGGCGGACGATAGAGAAAATCTGTCTTAGAAAACGGGAATGATTCCTATTCCCGCCACCAGCGGCGGGGCGGGGTAGATCACCTGACCTACCTGTAGAGTGTGCCGCGAAATTCGAATTTCTATCGGGGACGACGGAGTCTATAGCTAAGTATATATCTGACAGGTAAGTTGAATGCATAAACTCAAAATTAAAACTAACAGGGAAAAAGATTAAAAAGGATGTGTTTCAGCTCCCTACCCCAGCACTGAATCCGCCGATACGTAAGGGCCTAGCCCAAAACACTTTTCATACGTAATCGATACGTCTTTTAGGTTGTGATTGGAGAAGACTGATTCACACCTCCAAAAAGTGGCCTTCATGAGGTTTTGCAATGCATATTCTTCTTGAAAGCCAAAGACATCGCAATGGCCCTTACTTCGTGCGCCTTGACTTTCAGAAGACTAAACTGTTGCTGATTGGCCACGATGTGTGGGCTTCTCTAATAACATTCCTGATAAAGAATGAGAGGGCATTTTTAGATAAGGGCCTACTGGGGTCCCTTACTGAGCACCAGAGATTGCTCTCATTAGCAGCAAGTCTTCTCTTCCTCTGAAGATAAAATTTCAGGCTTCTCACCGGGCAAAGAGATCTCTCCTCTTCTGTCCCAACTAAGGAGGATAAGCTTTTAATTTCGAAGCTCCTGGGCCACGGTGAAGAAGGGTTTTCATTCTTGGCTAGGAAAGCCGGAAGAAAAGAGCAAACCGCGGAGCCTCCTTGGAAACCTACCTCACCTTCTAGAGCCTGCAGCTCGCTGACTCTCTTCGCTGAAGCTAACGCACAGAGAAAAAGTCTTCATCGAGAGGTCTCTGAACGAAGCTGTATGGGGAGGTTCGAATCTTGAGGACCTCAGGAAGAGCAGCATGATGTCTAGATTCCAGCTAGGAACTAAGCAAGAGGTTCTTTTAACCGTCTCAAAATGACAATTTGTCGAAAATTGCATTTTTCCTAACTATACAAACCTGAGGTCCTTTAACAATAGGAAGGTAACTAGCGGCAGCTGGGATGGTCGTAAGCTTCGAACAAGGGGAGAACGGTAGTTAACTGCTTGTCCGATCGTGCGCGCGCCCGCGCGCCCGAGAGGTGAAGAATCACTTTTGCTTTAGGCCCATGCAAAAAGTTGCAGAGTGAGGGGTGGCATGAGGTGGGACTATATGTAAAGGACCTCAGGTTTGTATAGTTAGGAAAAATGCAATTTTCGACAAATTGTCATTTGTTCCGATACGTAATACAAACCCTCGGTCCTTTAACAATAGGAAGACTCACTTATTGGTGGGAGGAAATCTGAGTCTTTTTGGTGAACAGACTGGTGTTCGTCCAACCCTGGAGTGCCTCCTGGTCGTAAGAGCAAGGGAGGGATCCAAACCTCTGTCCGATTGATCGGGGTGTGCACCGCAGGATCAATGGTCAGATCTCTGGGCCAAGTACTAAGAGAGAGGCAAGCGTATCTCTTCATACCAGCAAGCAAGAACTTGTTCCTGTTTGCAAGAGGAACAATCATAAAATGATGGGTTTGTCTCAAGTTGGCATCCACTTCCTCCCCCTTGTTGGAGGAAGTGGTGGATATTTACTCCTATCCCTAATTGAAAGGGAATAGGATGGTGCTCTATTGAGTAGCGTACCTGCATCTCGTCCTTACCCAGCAGGGTGACGACCATGTCCTCTACCCAGAGGTAGAGGGAAGAAAAAAGATGGGAAGGGAAGAGCCAGAGCCAGTCACACTCTCATTCACTCATCCATTCTTACGGTCACACAAGGACTCGATGCTGTTCAGCCTGCGAGGGTCTGGGTTAACTACACAAGTGTTTGAAGCAACCAACCACGGTTCCCAAGGAAAAAGATCCAAGGAACTGTGGGCAATATCCCGAAGGTAGAAGGAGGTGCATGCGGTCCGGTTGGACCAGGTCCCCTGCCTTCACTACCTGCGCCACGGAGAAGTTCTTGCGGAACGCGAGAGAATGATGGAAGAGGCGTCCACACTCATCCTGGGTGTCGAGTTTCTTCAGACAGCTCCGTCGCGCCTTCACAGGACAAAGCAGCATAGCCTTTGTATCGGAGGCGGTGAAGTCCATTAAGGAGGGTATTGTGAAGGACTCGAACCAATCGTCAGTTACCGAAGGGTTCTGAGTCTTCGCTACGAAGATCGGTACGAAATCGAGCGTCACAAATCCCCATCCCTTTGTGCTTGACTTCTCAAGAGAAGTCATGCAGTTACCTAAGACGAAAAGAAGGGAATAGTCGTATGACCTATCCCTCTTCTCGACTTTGGTTAGTACAGTACTCATACTGACAAGCTATTAAGACGAAGTAATGATTGCTCTGGAACAACCGAAACTAAGTCCACAGCATAGTTCGTAAACTGACTCGGGCGCTCTGACAGCTGACGACTGACTGGTTCGGAAGAAGGTAGAGGCTAGTTGTCCTAGCATCCGGGGGTTAAGTCACGTGACCTTCGCCCTTTAAAGAGTTATGCTGAGAGACCAAACAAATAACATACTTTGTTAGTCACCGATGCCGGACGGCGCGGTGATGATTTCTCTTAATGCATAACGCTCAAAAGGCGAAAGTCAATTGCCTTCAAAAGACCGAGGTCCCTGATGGCAAGAAAAATCTCATAGACGTTGAATCTCAGCTTAAGGAGAAACAACACTATGTGACGTTGAAGACGAAGGTAGGCAATGAATGCAACCTACGTCTTCCAGCTGAATCGAGAGAAGGAATCTCAAGATTCTAAACCTGTGCTTACAAATGACTGAAAACGCTAACCGCCATTTCATTGCTGTCGTGTGGCAATGAAAGCGGGGGGCGGTTCTTCAGTAATGAAACACAGGGGAGAGCCGCCTGAAGAACTGCTTCTCATGGGCTGAACGTTTGGAAGTAGAGCTGGCAGGTGTGGGAGTAGGCGATGTCTTTCAATACATCTGCTAATCCGGGGTGAACAATGAACAATTGCACACCTCCGAATACAAGATATTTTGAGGACAAACTCAGATTCCGCAAAAATCATTCGCATTATCGAGATACGATGCAGCAAGAGACATATTACAGAATTCTGTTACCGTGCGGTAAACAGAAAGATGAGAGTCGAATAGATATCTCTGTTTAAAATTCTCGCAATACCAAAGACGATGAATACTAGCGTCACAGCAGTATATGGTCATTCATGTATGCGAGACCAATCCCGTTAATCAGAGACTTAAGTCCGTGATTGTTGGGCAGAGATACGGTTGGTATTCAATCAAAGCAGGTGAGAAAGACATAGCCAACCAGTGCATCTCGAAGCGGCAGCTGGTACTGAAATGCCTCGAGCAATTCGATACGCAGTAGCTGTCGCTGACTCGTCATACCTGAGTTGCCAAGTAATCCTTTCCACGAAGGAATGCGTTCGGCTAGAACCACCGAGCATAAAAAGATATGCTCGAGCAATTATATTTATGCGAAACGAATTTCGGTAAATATAAAAGCTTAAATGGTGTTGTTGTGACAACACCATAAGTATATAAAATTGAAACTGGAACTCCTGGGAGGCTTGCAGGCAACCCCGAGTTGTAGTTCAATTAGAATACTCGTCTAAGTCGCAAT
>NC_087200.1:89893713-89909217 GCF_015104395.2 Macrobrachium nipponense | reverse complement strand
ATTTTATTTTCTCCACAATCTAACATTATTCTACATCTCTTCATAGCTTTATATGAAAACAGAGTTTGAGTAGGATAAAATCTTTCTTCTGATACTACAAACACTTCCTTAAAAGTTTTGTCTAAAATCTCTATGTCCAGTGTGACATTACCCAAAGCATTAATCTGTTTTCCTGCTATTCCTCTCATAATTTTACCAGGACCTTGTATTTCTGAATCTGCAAAGCCTAAATGTTTTATTAATGTTTGTTTATCTATAATATCTACTGTACTGCCTTTATCAAAAAGTATTGAGCATTGTTTACCATTAATTCTTGTTTGGATGATAGGCAAATCTTCTTGGCATATTTCATTATCCTTTACTGAAAATACTATCTCCTTATTTCCTTCAATAGGCAACTTGAATGTATCTTCCTTACCTACAGTGATTATTTCATTCTCATTCTTAATTGGTAAGGAAGCTTTCTTTTGTACTACCGCGCTCTGTAATTGTCACAGCGTCGGATTATTATTTTGGGGTGTACTTATTTGAGCATCATTGTTTGTATGATTATTATTAAACCAACATTTCTGTGTTAGGTGACCTGTTCTATTACAATTGGAACAATATTTTGTTCGCCTACAATTTTGAGTTGCATGGTTGGAATAACCATAATTGGCACAATTCTGTTCTTGTCTATTATTTTGTGTTCTATTATCTCCTAGACTCTGACTATGGGTTGCCCCGTTTGAACTTTAATTCTGATTACCATTGTTTGGATTTCCTTTGTGCTGTTGAGGCCTATATCTACTATTTCTGTTTGCTTGGAAAAATATCCCATTACTGTTCTTATGATTATTCCTAGGATCTTGTTTCCCTTGTTGTCTATGGTTGAAATTTCTAGATCTGTCTGGAACATTATCTGTCCTTCTCTGAAAATTATTCCTATTGCTACCTGTGTTTCCATTATTTACAAAACCTGTAAATTCTTTTGTTAGATTCAGTTCTCTTTTGCACAATTCCTTTTGCATGAACTTTAAAGCTGCGAGACTACTACTCTTGGGATCAGGTTCTTGTTTCTTAAAAACTCTTTTATCTTCCTCCCTGATAGCGTCATATACTGTACCATAGGTCATGTAGTTTAATACCTCTCTTAAACTCACTAAATCGGCTACATCATCATTAAAAGCATTGTGAGTGCCAATATTTACTCCTGTTCTCTTTAAATCATTAGTTAAGTTAAAGATGGCATTTTCTACATCAGTAGGATGGAGGTTTGCTATACTATTACCATCATACTTCAGGTGTAAAAACTTACTGAGGTTTTACCATCGATCTTGTTGAGTGATAGGCTCCCAAATTTCAAAACACATTTTCCTGAATTCTGCGAAAGTTTTTATTTCCTTGAACTTGAATGAATTTAGAATCAGATGAGCGTCTCCCTTCTCTGAACTAACAGAGTAAAGCTTCATCTATTTTCTTGTGCTCATCAGTAATTCCACTGGATGAAATTCGGCTTTATGTATCCGCTATCCACTGTAATACCGAGTATGCTACTACTTTATTCTTTTCTGGATGACCCTTTTCTACATTACCGCAAAAGCGTGTAGCCTGTGTTATTATAGCGGCCTGCGCCATTCTAGAATACCTAGGTACTTGTAATGGGTTAGTACTGTTATTATGGCTAGAAACAATCGCATTAGTCGTGGGTATATTTGTGTGATTACTCAGTCTCGAGAGTCCGTAAGGGGTTGGGCGTAGACTATAATGGTCCGAGTTTGGAGTTCTGCTACGTTGTAACCTGTTTATAATTTCATTAAAATTGCTATTCAGTTCATACTACAGCATGACTAGATACAATTTTTAAAAAATATTCGTTGTTGTACTTACATTATCTTCATGTTGACAGAAGTCTGTGGTCCCTATCTTGCCTATATAATTTTCTTATATGATTACATCTAGCATTTTCTTCCTTCAATCTGGAAAAACATTGACATTAGTACATGCCGTTATTCACTATTCACACCACTGCACTTTGCGAATCATTTATAAAATGAAATAAAATATCTTTATAGTTCTACATGTATCACACAACAAAGGAAAAAAAGCTTACTTTCTCTTACAAAATTACGGCAAAAAAAATATTTATCTCTAAAGATGATTATGATAAATGATTTTTATAAAAGCATTACTATTATCATTATGCAGTAAGGTGTGCGAAAATTCTATTTTAATCTATCATCAGACGTTAATTTATTAGGATACTTCAAACTTTTCTTCTTTCTTCAGTTTCTGGTTGAATTTGTCTACTGTCGTCACTCAGCGTCGTCACCGCCGTTTGGGGAATTGGGCGCTATCTCTGACGTAACAATGTTAGCGCTCTTATGTTGATTGAAGAATTCAGTCATTACTTTGCCATGAAGCTCCGCTGCACTGAATTTGAAGTTCCTGCTTTTCCGCTACTATGAACTCGAGTTGCTTGTCCACTACTATGAATTGTCGAGTTCATATGGCTTAAGAATGCGGAAATCTGCAACGACTCGCTATTACGGATGTCCACTAATCTTCGTAGCTCCTCACTGTGTTTCGCTGCTGCGGTGAAATAGGTTACTTCCACTTAATTTTCGTTCGCCCTCTTCTCGGTTGATGAAGTTTGTTATGTCTAGGCGACCTGCCTAGTCTAGAGATATTTTTGTGCCTTCGAATTTTCGTTATTTGTTGGTTTCGTTATTATAGCACTTAGTGATTAGCGCTCTGCTTTTCAGCAATAATTCACTTAATATGTCTGTCGGTACTTTTTATTTTCTTCTCTGTTTTTATATTTCCACTGCGTCTGTGTGTGGATGTGTGTTTAACCACTATTCGCTTTGGTGTATTGCACTGAGAATCCACATTTGCTGCACACCACTTTTTATTGTTGGGAGTTTTGTTGCGTTATGAAGTCTTTTTCTTTTCGTAGTTTTGGTTTGCATTTGTTTCTCTTTTAGTTTTGTTATATGGGGGTATCCTTCATCTACACTGCATTGAGTTTGAATCTCTCTTAGGAACTTATGTTTATTTTATAGAGTACTTATCTAATCTGGACGTCTCGCTGATTTATCTCATTTCATCTCATTCAATTTCTTTTCCTTTAATTCATTTTCTCAGGAGACTTTAGACGTGAATTCGTTTCCTTTAGAATTCTGGGCAAGTTAAACACCACGTTTCTCTTTCTTAATTATTAATGTAACATACAAGTTCACTGACTTATCACCCTACCTACACCTAACCCAACACCACACCTGCACATAACCTACACCACACCCACACCTAACCCAACACCACACCTGCCACATACCTATACACCACACCCACACCTAAACCCAAAACACCACACTGCACGGTAACATTACACCACACCTGCAGCCACCATGCCCGCACCTAACCCAAAAACCACATTCTGCAACCCAACCATGCCCGCAACCTACCCACAAAACCACAATCTGGCACCCACCATATCCGCCCACCTAACCCAAACCACTTCTGCTCCCAACCATGACCCGCACCTGAACCCAACCACCACACCTGCACCCACCAATGCCCGCACCTAACCCAACAAACCAACACCTGCACCCACCATGCCCGCACCTTAACCACCATCACCACTGCCCCACCCATGCCTCCCCTAACCACATCACAACCTGCCCACCCCACCATGGCCTGCCCCTAACCCAAAACCACCTCACCTGCACCCCCACCATGCCCAAGCCCACCTAACCCAACATCACCCCTGCCCCACCAATGCCTGCAACCCTAACCCAACCATCCAGCCACACCTGCACCCACCATGCCTGCCCCCTAACCCACCATCCACACCTTGCACCCACCAATAACCCGCAACCTAACCGCCAACACCACACCTGCACACCACATGCCCACCCACCTAACCCAACACCTCACCTGCACCCACCATGCCCAACACCTAAATCCCAACACCTCACCTGCACCCCCATAACCCGCACCTATCTCCACATCACACCTGCCCACACCACCATAAACCCGCAAAACCTACCCAACCACCTGTCACCCTGCACCCACCATGCCCGCACACCTAAACCCACACCTCAACCGTGCACCCACATGCCCACCACCTAACCCAACACCTCACTGCACCCAACCATGCCCCCAACCACACTAACCCTAACCCACCACCTGCAACCCACATGCCCACCACCTAACCCCCAACCCTTCAACTGCAACCAACCATGGCCCTACACCTAACCCAAATACCTCACCTTGCCCACCCACCATGGCCCACACCTCACCCCAAAACCACACCTCACCCACCATGCCCACGACCTAAACACAACACCTCAACCCTGCAAACCCCACCATGCCCACCCACCTAACCCTACACCTCAACCTGCCCACCCACCATGCCCACAGACCTAACCCAATCACCACACCTGCACCCAACCATGTGCCAACCACCTAACACCCCAACCCTCACCTGCCCCACCATGCCCAACCCAACCCTACCCAAGTGCGACCTCACCGCATCACATTCCACAACCTACCCCAACCACCTCACCTGCAGCCCACCAGGTGCCCACACCTCAACCCAACACCCTCGCCGGCACACCATGCCCACCATTATACCTAACACCAACACTCACCTGCAACCCACCATGCCCCAACCACCTAACCCAACCCTCACCCTGCACCACCATGCCCACCCACCTAACCCAACACTCACACCTGCCCACCCACCAGGCCCAACCTCCTAAACCCAACACCACACCTGACCCACCATGCCCACCACCTAACCCAACACCACAACTGCCCACCCCACCATGCCCACTACCTAGCCTCCAAAACACCTCACCTGCCCCCCATGCCCACCACCTAACCCAACACCTCACCCTGCCCCACCATGCCCACACCTAACCCAACACCTCCCTGCACCCACCATGCCCACGACCTAACCGCCCAAAACCACACCTGCAACCCACCATGGCCTCAACACCTAACCCAACACCTCCTGCCAACCCACCATGCCCCACACTAACCCAACCCTCACCTGCCCACTCCACCATGCCCACACCTAACCCAACACCTCAACCTGCACCCACCATGCCCACACCTACCCAAAACCAACCACCTGCACCCACCATGCCCACCAACCGACCCAACACCATCACCTGCCCACCCACCATCCCACACCTAACCCAACCCCTCACCTGCAACCCACCATGCCCAACCCTACCTAACCCAACACCCTCACCGCCACCCACCATGCCCAAACCTAACCCAACACCACACCTGCACCCACCATGCCCACACCTAACCCAACACCTCACCTGCACCCACCATGCCCACACCTAACCCAACACCTCACCTCCACCCACCCGCCCACACCTAACCCAAAACCACACCTGCACCCACCAATTCCCAACACCTAACCAACACCTCCTGCACCCACCATGCCGCACACCTCAACCCAACACACTCACCTCCACCCACCAGCCCACACCTAACCCAACACCTCCATGCACCACCATTTCCCACAATCCTAACCCAAACCCACACCTGCACCCATCCATGCCCACACCTAACCCAAACACACTCACCTGCCCCCACCATGCCACAACTAACCAACACCTCACCTGCCCCACCATGCCACACCTAACCCAACACCTCACCTGCACCCACCATGCCCACACCTAACCCAAAACCACACCTGCACCCACCATGCCCACACCTAACCCAACACCTCACCTGCACCCACCATGCCCACACCTAACCCAACACCTCACCTGCACCCACCATGCCCACACCTAACCCAACACCACACCTGCACCCACCATGCCCACACCTAACCCAAAACCACACCTGCACCCACCATGCCCACACCTAACCCAACCCCACCTGCACCCACCATGCCCAACCCTAAACCCAACACCTCACCTTGCACCCACCATGCCCACACCTCCCCCAAACCCACCTGCACCCACCAGTGCCCACGACCTAAACCCAACACCTCACCTGCACCCACCATGCCCACACCCAACCCAACACCACACCTGCACCCACCATGCCCACACCTAACCCAACACCTCACCTGCACCCACCATGCCCACACCTAACCCAACACCTCACCTGCACCCACCATGCCCACACCTAACCCAACACTCACCTGCACCACGCATGCCACACCCAACCCAACCCCACACCTTCACCCACCATGCCCACTACCTAACCCAACACCTCACCTGCACCCACCATGCCCACACCTAACCCAACACCTCACCTGCACCCACCATGCCCACACCCAACCCAACACCACACCTGCACCCACCATGCCCACACCTAACCCAACACCTCACCTGCACCCACCATGCCTGCCCATTAACCCAAACCGATCACCTGCGACCCACATGCCACAACCATAACCGCCAGCACCTCACCTGCAACCACACATGCCTGCACTTAAACCACCAACCTCACCCTTCACCCACCATGCCCACACCTAACCCAACACCTCACCTGCACCCACCATGCCCACACCTAACCCAACACCTCACCTGCACCCACCATGCCCACACCTAACCCAACACCACACCTGCACCCACCATGCCCACACCTAACCCAAAACCACACCTGCACCCACCATGCCCACACCTAACCCAACACCTCACCTGCACCCACCATGCCCACACCTAACCCAACACCTCACCTGCACCCAACCATGTCCCACATACCTAACCAACACCACACCTGCACCCACCTGCCCACACCTAACCCCAACACCTCACGTCACCCACCATGCCCACATAACCTAACCCACCACCCACCTGCACTAACTACCCACCATGCCCCGACCTAACCCAACACCTCACCTGCACCCACCCATGCCCACACCTAACCCAAAACACCTCACTGGCACCCACCATGCCCACACCTACCCCCAACACCTCACTCTGCACCCACCATGCCCCCCACCTACCCAACACCACACCTGCAACCCACCATGCCCACACCTAAGCCCACACACCCTGCAGACCCACCATGGCCCACACCTAAACCCAACACCACAACTGCACCCACCATGCCCACACCTAACCCACACCCACCTGCACCCACCGATGCCCCACCTAAACCCAACCACCTCCCACCTGCACCCACCATGCCCACACCTAACCCAACACCTCACCTGCACCCACCATGCCCACACCTAACCCAAAACCACACCTGCACCCACCATGCCCACACCTAACCCAAACCTCACTGCCCACCCACCATGCCAACCAACCTAACCAACAACTCACCTGCACCCACCATGCCCCCCACACCTAACCCAAAAAACACACTGCACCCCCATGCCCAACACCAACCCAACACCTGACTGCACCCGCCATGCCCGCACCTAAACCCAACCCTCACCTTGCACCCACCATGCCCAACCCACCTAACCCAACCAAAACCTCACCTGCACCCTACCATGCCCCACCACCTAACCCAACCACCTCCTGCCTCCCACCCCCATTGCCCCACCACCTAACCCAACACCTTCCCCACCTGCACCCACCATGTACCCACCCACCTAACCCAACACCTCGCATGCACCCACCATGCCCGCAACCGAAACCCAAACCTCACCGTCAACCCACCTGCCCACCACCTAACCCAAAACCACACCTGCACCCACCCATTGACCCCACCCTAACCCAACCCACTTCCCTCCACCTGCACCCACCATGCCCACACCTAACCCCAACACCTCAACCTGCACCCACCATGCCCACCACCTGCCCAACCACCTCACTGCCCACCCACCATGCCCCAACACCTAACCGAAAACCACCAACCTTTGCCACCCACCATGGCAGGAAACCTGGCAACACCTGACCTGGGCACCCACCATGCCCACACTAAGGGAAGACCTGACCTGCACCCACCATGCCCACCCAACCTAACCTCAAAGATTACCTGCGCCCACCATGCCATACCTTAAACCAAACACCTCACCTGCACCAAAATGCCCAACCCAACCCAAAACCACCCTCCTGCACCCACCATGCCCACCCACCCTAACCCAACACCTCACCTGCCCCCACCCAATGGCCCAACACCTAACCCAAATCACACTGCACCCCCACCATGCCCCACACCCTAACCCAACACCTTCACCTGCACCCACCATGTCCCACCCACCTCACCCAACAACCTCAACCTGCACCCACCAATTGCCCACACCTATAACCCAACCCTCATCCTGCACCCACCATAGGTACCAACCTAAACCCGAACACCTCAACCTGCACCCACCATGACCCACACCCTAACCCAACACATCACCCTGCCCACCCACAACCCAAAATGGCCCATTCCACTAACCCCACCACCTACCCTGCCACCCACCAATGCCCACCCACCTAACGCCAACCACCACACCGCACCCACCAGCCTAACCCTGACCCACAATCCAACGCACCCTAAACCCAACACCTACCTGCACCCCAGCCCACACCTAACCAACCACTTCCCTTCCCTGCCACCCACCAGCCCCACCAGCTAAACCCGATAAACCAACCGGTCAACCTGCACCCTCCAACCATCCCACCACCTAACAACCAACCTCCACTTGCCCCACCCCACCATGCTGCCCCACGACCTAACCCAACCACCTCCCTGCACCAACCAATTGCACCACCTAACAACCAACCTCACCTGCACCACCATGCCACCCAGGCCCTAACCCAAACCACCCAACCTGGGCCACCACCATGCCCACCAGACCTAACCCAAACCTCCAGTGCATCCACCATGCCTGCACATAACCAACACCTCACCTGCACCCACCATGCCCACACCTAATAACCCAACCACACTGCACCCACCACCTGCCCACACCTAAACCCAACACCTCACCTGCACCCACCATGCCTGCACATAACCAACACCTCACCTGCACCACCATGCCCACACTAACCCAACACCTCACCTGCACCCACCATGCCACACCTAACCCAACACCTCACCTGCACCCACCATGCCCACACCTAACCCAACACCTCACCTGCGCCACCACCATGCCACACCTAACCCAACACCTCACCTGCACCCACCATGCCCACACCTAACCCAACACCACACCTGCATCTAAACCAACACCACGCCCATACATAACCCCACACCTGCACCTAACCCAACACCACGCCCGCACCTAACCTCACACCTGCACCTAAACCAACAATATGGCCACACCTGCACCTAACCCAACACCACACCCCAAGAAGAAGAAGAATAGGTGCAGGGAGGGGACTCAGGTGGGAAGGCAAGGAAAATGCCTACTCTTCTAGAAGACTGGGACGTCCAAATTTATGTCCATGCCTTCTAGACTATGTTTGGTCATCAGGTCTCTGTTGTGGAGGACCAGGCTGTCTTTGGCCATTGGGTCTCTGTCGTGGATGACCAGGCCTTCTTTGGCCATAGGGTCTCTGTCGTGGATGACCAGGCCTTCTTTGGCCATAGGGTCTCTGTCGTGGATGACCAGGCCTTCTTTGGCCATAGGGTCTCTGTCTTGGATGACCAGGCCTTCTTTGGCCATAGGGTCTCTGTCGTGGATGACCAGGCCTTCTTTGGCCATAGGGTCTCTGTTGTGGACGACCAGCCCTTCTTTGGCCTTTAGGCCCCATTCCTGGAGGACCAGGGTACCTTTCATCATTAGGTCCCATTTCTGGAGGACCTGGGTACCTTTGGCCATCAGGTCCCATTCCTGGAGGACCAGGGTACCTTTCGTTATTAGGTCCCATTCCTGGAGGACCAGGGTATATTTGACCACCAGGTCCAAATTGTGGAGGTATGCCGTATCGTGGATCGCCATGCCACATTTGAGGCATAGGCGTTCGTGAGTTTATGTCTTGTCCATAATATCCTGGACCATAATATTCTGGATATCCCTGCATCTCCCAACCTTCTTGTTCTTTACTGCCATTTGTAGCAGCACTGCCTTTCCCCTTATGCTTTTGCTTTTTGAGTTCCTTTTTCCTTTGTTTCTCTTCCTTCTTTTGTTTGTTCCCAAATAATCTGATCATTTTTAATTCCTGGAAGACCATGCCGATGTAATAGACGAGAGCTCCTCTATATTCCTCTAATCGTCCTCCCTCCATAAGACAATCTGGAGAGTGGAGGAAAGGGGAAGATGCCGATGACTTTGAGAGAGGAGAGGAATGAGGAACAGTGGGAGGTGCAGAAGAATGGGGCTGCTTCCTCATGTTTTCCATCCATGATCCTCTTGGATAGCCGATGCATTGCAACAACTCAAAAATTATGTCAATGATCTTATTGAATATCATTTCAAGTTTCTCTATTTGTGCTAGGTCATCAATGGCCCCGTTAGAGGAGAGGAGGGAAGAGGAACAATGAGAACGAGAGAAAAGAGGTGTTGAGTGTGGAAGTGAAAGAGAAACAAGGAAGGGAGGAAGGGAAGGAGGAACAGGGAAGGGAGGAAAGGAAAGATAAACAGGGGAGGGAGGAGGGGAAGAAACAGGGGATGCATGGGGGGGAGAAACAAGGAAGGAAGGAGGGGAAGAAACAGGGGAGGCATTAGGTGAAGAAACAGGGGAAGAAGGAGGAGGAGAACCAAGGGAGAGAGGAGGAGAAACAGGGAAGGCATGTGAGTGAGAAACAATGGAGGAAGGAGGAGAAACAAGGGAGAGAGGAGGAGAAATAGGGGAGGCATGGGGGAAAGATACATGGGAGGAAGGAGGATGAGAAACAGGGGAGGAGGAAGGGGGAGAAACAGGGGAGGGAAGGGGAGGAGAGAGGGAAGGGAAGGGAAGGACGGAGAAAACAAGGGAGGGAGCTGGGGTAGGGTTAAGAGGGGGAGAATCAGGGAGTGAATGTGAAACAGTGAGAGCTGAAGGAGGAGAGACAGGTAGAGGACAAGGAGCAGAATGACGAAGAGATAAACTAGCAGACTTACTTTCAGGTTCGGCCTCCACAGCCTTCCTTAGTTTCCATTGGTTTATCAGGTTCCTCGCCAGCCTACCTATAAGGTTCATTTTTGGGTAGATGACTATGGACTTTTCGTTTTGGACTTTGGACTCGTCTAACTCGGAGAGGAGCTTGTCTAATATCTCGTATTCACGGTCTAATTCCTCAGCTATAATGGAGATAGGAGGGGGAGAAGGAGAGGGTGGAGCATTGGGAGGAGGAGAAGGAGAGATGGAAGAAGTAGGGAGTGAAGGAGATTCAGTAGGAGAGGCGGAGGAAGGTGGAGAAGTGGGAAGGGAAGGAAATTCAGAAGTAGAAGTTGGGGAAGATAGAGGAGTGGGAAGGGAAGGAGATTCAGGAGGAAGCGAGGTTGGGGCGGAAAGGGGGGTGGGGAAGTCAAAGGGGAAGGGGATTAAAGGAGTAGGGAACGAGGTTGGGGGTAAAAGGGAAGGGATTGGGGAGGAGTGGGAAAGGGTTGGGGAAGGGGATTCGCAATGAGTAGGGGAGAGGTTGGGGAAAGTGGGAAATTAAGGGGATTGAGGAGTAGGAGAGGTTGGGGAGGGGTTGGAAGGAGTGGGAAAGGGGAAGGGGTTGGGGAGGGGATTGATGGAGTAGCGAGAGGTTTGGGAAGGGGATGAAGGGAAGGGATTCATATTGGAGAGGTTGGGGAAAGGGGTGAAATTAACGGGGATTGAGGAGTAGGAGAGGTTGGGGAAGTGGAAAAGGGGCGGGATTGGAGAAGTGGGAGAGCGGGTTGGGGAGGGGATTCATGAGTAGGAGAGTTGGGGGAAATGTGGGAAAGGGGTCAATGGGGATTAGGAGGAGGTTAGGGAGGGGATTCATTGGGAAGTAGGTAAAGGGGTTGGGGAAGTTGGAAAGGGAAGGGGCGATGAGGTTGGGGCAATGGCGGGAAGGTTGGGGAAGGGGATTCATGAGTAGGAGAGGTTGGGGAAGTGGAAAGGGAAGGGGATTGAGGAGTAGGAGAGGTTGGGGAAGGGGATTGAGGAGTTGGGGAAGGGAGGTTGGGGAAGGGGATTCATGAGTAGGAAGGTTGGGAAGGTTGGGAAAGGGTGGGGAAAATTCATGGGAAATAAGGAGGAGGTTGGGGAAGTGGGAAAGGGAAGCGGGATTGGAGGAAGGGTATTCGAGGTTGGAAGTGGGAAAGGGAGGGGATTGGTTGGGGAAGTGGGAGAAGGGTTTGGGGAAGGGGAATTCACTGAGTTAGGAAGAGGTTGGGGAAAGCAGTGGAAAGGGAAGGGGATTCATGATTAGGAGAGGTTGGGGAAGGGGATTCATGAGGTTAAGGAAGGGAAAGGGTTGGGAAGGGTGGAAAGGGAAGGGGATTGAGGAGTGGGAGAGGTTGGGGAAGGGGATTCATGAGTAGGAGAGGTTGGGGAAGTGGAAAGGGAAGGGGATTCATGATTAGGAGAGGTTCTGGGGTTGGGAAAGGGAAGGGGACTTGGAAAGGGATTTGTAAGGTAGAGGTTGGGGAAGTGAAAGGGAAGGGGTTGGGGAAGGAGTGGGAAAGAGGTTGGGGAAGGGGATTGATGGAGTAGGCAGAGGTTGGGGAAGTTGGGGGAAAGGGGAAGGGGAATTCATGATTAGGAGAGGTTGGGGAAGGTGGAAAGGGATTGGAGGAAGTGGAAGAGGTTGGGGGGAAAGTGGAAAGGGAAGGGGATGAGGAGTGGGGAGAGGTTGGGGAAGGGGCTTAATGAGGTGGGGAAGGGGAGGTTGGGGAAATGGAAAGGGAAGGGGATTGAGGAGTGGGAGAGGTTGGGGAAGTGGAAAGGGAAGGGGATTGAGGAGTGGGAGAGGTTGGGGAAGGGGATTCATGAGTAGGAGAGGTTGGGGAAGGGGAAAGGGAAGGGGATTGAGGAGTGGGAGAGGTTGGGGAAGGGGATTCATGAGTAGGAGAGGTTGGGGAAGTGGAAAGGGAAGGGGATTCATGCATTAGGGTGAGGTTGGGGAAGGGGATTCATAGGTAGGGGGAAGAGGTTGGGGAAGTTGAAGGGAAGGGGTTGCGGTGGGAGGAGGTTGGGGAGGGAATTCATGGGGAAGTAGGATAAGGGTTGGCGGAAGGGGTGGAAAGGGAAGGGGATTGGGAGTGGGAGGAGGTTGGGGGAAGGGGATTCATGAGTAGGAGAGGTTGGGGAATGGTGGGGGAGTTGGAAAAGGGGAAGGGGATTGAGGAGTGGGAGAGGTTGGGGAAGGGGATTTATGAGTAGGAGAGGTTGGGGAAGGTGGATGGGTTGAAAGGGAAGGAGATCCTGGAGGAGGAGTAGGAGGAGGAAGATGAGAAACCGATGAAGAAGGAGAAGGAACACTTGGAGACTTACCTCTTTGAGGGCCGTCCACTCGAGGTCCAGAGAGTCCAGGCCAGACTGCGTAGGGAACGAGATGCCGTGTGTCACAGGGCGCCTTCCTGTGGCGAATGATCTTCCTGAGGATATCTCTCATTTTTAATATCCTCTGACGGATGGCATTGATCTTGATGCCTCCTGCAGTTTCTGACGACTCGTCCAGCTCTGCAATGAGCTTTTCCAAGCTGTCGTATTCGTGTTCTAGTTGCTCCAGGTATCCGTCCAAGTCTTCCTCAGCCATGGGAGAGACGGGAAGTGGAGAGGGAGTGGGTGGAGCATTGGGAGTAGGGGAAGGAGAGGTGGAGGGAGGTGAAGGAGAGGTGGAGGAAAGTTGAGGGGTGGTAGAAAGGAAGGTAGATTCAGGGGTAGATTCAGAGGTAGAAAGGGAGGGAGATTCAGGGGTAGAAAGGGAGGGAGATTCAGGGGTAGAATGGGAGGGAGATTCAGGGGTAGATTCAGGGGTAGAATGGGAGGGAGATTCAGGGGTAGATTCAGGGGTAGAAAGGGAGGGAGATTCAGGGGTAGAAAGGGAGGGAGATTCAGGGGTAGAAAGGGAGGGAGAGATTCAGGGGTAGAAAGGGAGGGAGATTCAGGGGTAGAAAGGGAGGGAGATTCAGGGGTAGAAAGGGAGGGAGATTCAGGGGTAGAAAGGGAGGGAGATTCAGGGGTAGATTCAGGGGTAGAAAGGGAGGGAGATTCAGGGGTAGAAAGGGAGGGAGATTCAGGGGTAGAAAGGGAGGGAGATTCAGGGGTAGAAAGGGAGGGAGATTCAGGGGTAGGAGGGGTAGAAAGGGAGGTTGATTCAGGGGTAGATTCAGGGGTAGGAGGGGTAGAAAGGGAGGTAGATTCAGGGTAGGAGGGGTAGAAAGGGAGGGTGATTCAGGGGTAGATTCAGGGGGTAGGAGGGGTGTTGTAGAAAGGGAGGGAGATTCAGGGGTAGAAAGGGAGGGAGATTCAGGGGTAGAAAGGGAGGGAGATTCAGGGGTAGAAAGGGAGGTGGTAGATTCAGGGTAGAAAATAGGAAATGGGGGTAGATTCAGGGGTAGAAAGGGAGGTAGATTCAGGGGTAGGAGGGGTAGAAAGGGAGGTAGATTCTGGGGTAGAAAGGGAGGTAGATTCAGGGGTAGGAGGGGTAGAAACGGAAGTAGATTCTGGGGTAGAAAGGAGGTAGAGGTTCAGAAAGGTAGGAGGGGGTAGAAAGGGAAGTAGATTCTGGGTAGGAGGGGTAGAAAGGAGACGGGGTAGAAAGGAAAGTAGATTCTGGGATAGAAAGGGAGGTAGATTCAGGGGTAGGAGGGGTAGAAACGGAAGTAGATTCTGGGGTAGAAAGGGAAGTAGAATCTGGGATAGGAGGGGTAGAAAGGGAAGTAGATTCTGGGGTAGGAGGGGTAGAAAGGGAAGTAGATTCTGGGGTAGGAGGGGTAGAAAGGGAAGTAGATTAGAAAGGAAAGTAGATTCTGGGATAGGAGGGGTAGAAAGGGAAGTAGATTCCGGGGTAGGAGGGGTAGAAAGGGAGGGAGATTCAAGGGTAGAAAGGGAGGGAGATTCAGGGGTAGAAAGGGAGGGAGATTCAGGGGTAGAAAGAGAGGGAGATGGAAGAATAGAAGCCGAGGAAGAAGGAGTAGGAACACTTGGAGACTTACCTTTTAGAGTTCCATCCACTCGAGTTTCAGGAAGAGAACGTTGTGTGTCGCAGGGCGCCTCCTTTCGGCACAATTCTTTCCTGACCATTTGTGTGATGCCTTCGACCTTTCGCCCGATGGCGTTGAGCATGACACTTGGAGGCTGCGACTCGTCCACCTCAGGTGAAGTCAGAGTTTCCTTCTCTGCAACATTATTATGGTCTTCGTCGTCTGAGGTGTCTCGCTCTTCCGCTGGTTTCCTGCCAGCTTGTTCTGATTGAGACAGTAGAGCCAGGTGGGACTGGAGTTTTGCTAGAACGTCATGTCTAGCCAGCTTTTCCGCGACCTGGCCGCCAACCTCTTCCAGTTCAGGGTTATGTACGTAAGAAGATAATACAAGCTCTACTGCCGGGAGTAGAGCTGTCCAGATAAATTCATTTATAAATATATTATTATTAGTACACATTGTCATGATAACTAGGCCTCTGATATGTGCTTGGCGATGGCCTAGTTTTAAAAACGGACGCGACCTACGTGACTTTTTTCTCTGAGAATCCCGAAGCGTC
>NC_087200.1:89821213-89891213 GCF_015104395.2 Macrobrachium nipponense | reverse complement strand
AGGTATGTGGATATTTTCTGTATTTGGCCAGTTCACGAAAATCTCCAGGAATTCCTTAATAATCCCTTCTATAAAATTTACTGTAGAAAAAGAAAGACATTGTAATTTGAATTTTCTTGGTGTAACTGTCCATAGAAATGATAGAAATTTCACCTTTTCAGTCTTTCGGAAATCAACCAACATTGCCTCCTTTTGTCCATTACTACTCCAATCACTATTTATGATATTGCTTTGAAACTTAAATACCCAAGGACTTTTGTAGATGTGGCAGGGAAAAGAGCTTGAAAACATTTTATTTAACTGACAAACTTGAACTTAGTAAGCATAACATTCTAAAATTACCCTATGATGAAAGGTTTTTAGAAATTCCTAGAATTTTAAAGCTTTTTAACATAATTTTTTTTTTTATATGAGAGATGTAGATCATCCCTTGTAATGAATGACACAGTTAAAAGGAATATCACTGAATCTTGTTTCATCAAGTCAAATAATGGAAATGTTCTAAATTTAAGTCTTGGTTCATTCAAACTTGATGCCCTCATAATGGAAAAGTTGTAGATAAATATAACCAACAAAATTAATATATGTAGATAAATATAACCAACAAAATTAATATATTCAGGTTTTACATGTTTTGGACTATACGGATACGTTGTAGTTTCTGCTAGGGTTACCGTGTGATATCCGATAATTCAGGATTATCTCTTGGATCTCTACCCTTTTGACAATTAACCGTCTGGTATTCTTGATCTTGTTGTTTACCTGATAACTTTCTTTCCAAAAGTATTTCATTCGTTCCTTGACAATGTCTTAGTAAAGACGACAGCGCTTGGATTTCTGCCTATCATTTTCCTGTGGTATTCGCTATTTAATGAAGTCACGTGCATCTATTGTGGTTTTTTAAACACACACACATATATACACACTTTATACAATAAGTATGAATAATATATATATATATATATATATATATATATATATATTATATTGTGTGTGTGTGTGTGTGTTGTGTGTGTGTGTGTGTGTGTGTGTGTGTGTGTGTGTGTCTTTTAATGTAATACAACAGTACAATATGAAGATAAAATGCCCATCAAACACTATTTGATCAGATATATACTATATATATATAATATATATGTGTGTGTGTGTGTGTGTATGTACTGTGTATTTATAGTATGTATATATATCTATATACATAAAGCCAAAAAAGTCGTTTCATATCCAGTTCACCATAAGTCGGGAATACCTAGCACCCAATGGAAATTATAGGCGACGCAGTGCTTCTGCTCAATTATTGGTTGGCTCAGTGGTTACAGTGATTGTTCCTTCGCGTTTCCCAACGATGCAGTGGCAGTTCGAATCCCACTGGTGACGAAGCACTTGTCACTTATGATTCCACCTGGGTTTAAGTTATTCCCGAGATTTCATGAAGGACACATCAAACGAGATTTGTATCCTGACGTTTGTGAATGTGAACACACGTCCCGGTGTATCTGACTGAATAATTCATTTTATATATATATATATATTATATATATATATATATATATAGTATATATATATAAAATCCTTTATACATATATAAATACCATATTCATACATTCTTGCGTCATATATATATATATATATATATATATAAATATATGTGTGTGAATATGTGACATTTCTTTTATGTATATGCATATTCATACATGCATACATTCAGACGTATGCATTCGATATGAATATAAAATCCTACGTGCATAGAGATATATGTGAGATTTTCTGTCATAGCAAAGACTTTAGGACAACTCATTTGCATTGTCTCCTTGCCTCGTGCTAGTGCTTTTTATTCTTTCTCTGCGCCCCCCCCCCCCCCCCCCCCCCCCCCCCCCACCACCACCACTTCTCGACCTCTCTCTCTCGTGGTGCATTTGGTGGCGGGCTTCTCACAGCCGAGAACCAGCGTTCGATCCCGGTACAGCAAAACACTCGTATTGCTACAAAACCATCCCATATGTAACAATCAAACAGCAAGCAAGCATTCATCTATTGTCAACGTCAAGAGGAAGACTGCTTAGGTTGCATTTCCTGAACCAAGATCAGCAAACCTCCAGCCCCGCATGATCACATCGGTTTCAAGAACAGTCAGAAAACTGCAAGTTTCTTATTCTTCTTCTTCTTTCCCACCGTTATTCCTACACTAAGGGGAGTGGTTGCCTGATGCGCCTTTCCTTACACCAGGCATGGTTTATAGTTTGGTAAATGTTTATTTACAACCGCATGCCCTTACTGTCATCAACCACAGTTATTGCCGGTGGGCCTCGCCTTTGACTAAAAAGTCCACCTGTAAGGCAGCAGTTTCCACAGTTATTTGGCGTAGGGCATAGCCTTTTTTACTAAAAAGAGTAAGACTGTAAGGCAGCGGCTGTCCTTTTAGTCGCCTTTTACGACACGCAGGATTTGGTAGTATTCTTGTACCCTTACCACGGGGTGGCTCAGAAAACTGCACGTGTCATCTATCGATGAAGCCCTAAGTATCTCTGTGCATTTGAGGGGTGTTAGGCGATGCCCGAGAACCTGTAAGTTCACGAAAGAATAGTGAATAACCCTTTAGACCATTCTTTGCTGCTTCGTCCTGAACAACATCTCTAAAGCAAACATACATAGTACATACGTAGACCAATACTAGGTACTCACTACACCATGAACTAGTCACACATGCGTCCTCCATCATACACGTGGCGCAGCAGCAGCAGTAGACGTCTTTTGTTCATCCCACCTGCTCGATGATGAACTGTGAATCACGTGACCTTCCGACTGACAAAGATCACGTGACATTCCAACAAGTAAAATCCAATCATGAAATGGCGATCTGTCTATCCTCTGACGCTTCTTATATGACTTGAACTGGGAGCTACTACGTAGTACTAGAAATGTGCATTCAGATTATTACCTACTGTCCCTTGCACTGGAAACGTGCTAAATACTTCTTCATATCTTTTGATGACACTAAGACTCGGTACTATCACTTTCCCCTTCACCTCATGGACCCCAAGCAGGTGAAAGGGGTTCCAAACCCAACTCACAATACTTGTTCCGTTCAGGCAAGCAACGACTGAGAGAGAGAGAGACAGAGACAGAGATGAATGATCAGTGTTCTGCCGAATTGTGCTCCACCTTATAACAACTAACAAGAAGGCCCCGATGAACTAACTCTCATTCCTCAGGGTGAAACTCTTCATCGATATGTGTTCCGTATGTATGAGACTTTGTATAATCCGCAAAACTAGAACAGCATCTGATTCCAGAAGTATCTGGTTGTGCGACGACAGTTGTCTCGTAATTATGCTTCCTCTTCCGGCGTTATTGTTGTCCTAGCTCGGACGAATCATTTTGCTGAGAGATATAATCACACCGACGGTCTAGGTATATCTCTAGACCGTGGTCACATCAGAGGGACTTGTAGCCAGTAATATTTCCGCGCTGCTTTTGTAGCATTGTTATCAAGCATAATTTTTTCGTAGTATATTTTTTGGGTACGACCAAATTAACATGTTCTCCGTATTTTATAGATTTTGGTGTGACGTGTGTGTGTGTGTATATATATATGAAGATATATGACTTTGTATACTGTTTATACACAGTTACTATTTTGAGTTCATTGCCTTTTCAGTCTGGTAGATGTATCAAGAGATACGGATACGAAAACTGGGCTTATTAAATGGATACAAGAAAGAAAACTGCCTGTTGGGTACTCTAATTTGTCTCTTGTCTGCTCCTGTCTATATACATATATATGTGTGTGTGTGTGTGTGTGCATTATGTATACAATACACACACACAAACGGGATCATTCCTCTCACACTAGAGTACGAAGAAGAGACGCACCAAAGCATCAGAATGGCTAATTGTTACTACACGCAATTTTTGGCATCGGTGAACACGAATGCTATTCAAATTCGTGCATGAAAAGGACATTTTTCTTCCGTTCCCGTGGCTTCGAAGACTGCGAACAAAAGAGTCGACGAGTAATGCGTAGATCGTTCTGGAGTTCGACAGCGATATGCCTATATATAAAGGACCCCTTGATTCTCGGCCCTTCAGTTGCAAACCGAGTGGCATAGAAGTATCATCGTCAGCCTCAAACCTCCTCCGTCTTTTCGGGTAAGTTACTTCTTCTTACATCGTCGTATTTGGTGGGTTGGTCAGTTCCGAATAACTACCTCCTGAATCTTGATCCCTTCGCTACTTTCAAAGGGTTTTGGAATCGGTTCTGTAACTTCATTTGATTTATAATTTCACATCCAAATGTCAAGTTCCGTTATTTATTTGTTTAGTTTAAGAGGCTTTGGAAATAATGCTGGTTAAGATCTACTACTTGTGAAAATCATCTTGGTGGCATTTTATCGTTATGCAGACGTCTATTCCTGCTCAGATATATATAGGCTGCAATTATAAGGATATATATATATATATATATATATATATATATATATATATATATATATATATATTATATAGATATATATATACATATATATATATATATATATCCATTATCATATATATAAAATATATATATTATATATAATAATTAAATAGGAAGTCGAGAAAGCTACAGGGGTCAGTGGGGCAATTAAAAAAGTTACCCGTAGAATATATATATATATATATATATATATATATATATATATATATATATTTGTGTGTGTGCGTGTACTGCATAAGACGCATAAATAGGATGATAAATGCAGAGATTGTAGAAGAATAATTAAAGAGGTTATATAACCTAAGTGAAAGGATAAACAAAATCTTTAGAGATGTGGAAAGAATGGAAGCTAAAAGTGTACTACGTATTTACAGAAGCATTAGGAAGAAGTTAATGGCGCAGTGTGTGTGTAAGAGGGTGTGTCTGTTGCTTGAAGAGTGAGTGTTCTGTGTAGGTGTAGGAAACGGCTGAGGTTAGGGATATTTTACTGGGTATATACCTATTCATCCAAGATTCAGCCGTCAAAATATGAATGACTGAAATATACAAGACCTTTACTATATAATATGAGTTTACTGAATGATGATTCAGTTATCTCAACCCCATATTTTTCGTAAGCCGATATGGCCATCATGAATTTTGGTTATCTGTCAGTAAGCTATAATCACTCTTAAAAGTTTTTCTAGACCATCTGTTAAAGTGAGATGGTCTAAGACAGGGGGTTTCAACCTTTTCTTCCCCACGTACCCTTTCTGGTATTTGTAATTTCAATAATGTACTACCCCCTTCACTTTGTATGACGTGGAAAATAAAACCAACTAGGAGAAACTGTACAGAACGGAAGTAATTGCATAACTCTCCTGACAGCCAATAATACTGTAAGCAAAGAATTCCATAAAAAAAATAATGACAATATTTATAATGATTTACCTCAGGCTAGGCAGTAAGCAGTGGCGATTCTAGGGGGAGTCATGGAGTGGCAGCTGCCCTCCCAAATTTTGGCCATGCCCCTGGTTTGCCACCCCCCCCCCACTTTTCTTTTTTAATGAATTATATATAAAATTAATCATTATTGAATATAACAATAGCCACTAACTAGTCACACTCATAAATTTGCCTTTGATTGCTTATACATGTTACTATTGAGAGCTGTAACACTTGCTGTTACTAGTGCTTCTTGTGAAAGAAGTTTTTCCAAAATGAAAATAGTAAAAATATTTCTTAGAAATTCAATGACTAGTGAGAGACTAAGTAACACTGCATTATTATCAACTGAAAGTAAACGGGCTGAGAGTATTGACTTAGATAGTTTTGTAGATGAATTTGACAGCCGACATGATAATCGTAGAATCAAATTGTACTAAACATTTTGAGAATTGTCCCGACATGGTCCATATCTGTTTTGTGTTCAAATGTGTATTTTAAAAACTCACCATTCTTTAATAATTGCATATTGTTATGAATTGTATATAGTTATGAATGACAAACTGAACCGTTTCAGAATTGTCATGACATACCCCATGTATATCTGTTCATTTCATAAAGTTACTACCTTTCTTTATTTGGTTCAAATGTGTATTATATTCACACGTACTATCCATTCTTTAATGTTTGCATAATGTTTGGAGCTGTATATAGTTTTGAATATTTAATTTTCATATCGTGCAAGTCAGGTTAAATATCAGATGGATGATTTACAGTTGTTTTGCTTAGGAATCAAACACAATTCTATATGAACGTTTACCTTTAGTCAAATTCATTCCTCCACGAGTTTCAGAATGTTTCCAAAATTGTAATTATTTTTACAGTCACATTTCCTATGATGCCCACCCAACAATTATCTTTGCCCCAGAGTTGGCCCCCAACTTTTTGAGGGGTAGAATCGCCACTGGCAGTAAGTGTTCAAGGTTACGGTACTGAACTGCAAAAACAAAATATATTATTATTGCACCAGCTGCAAAGGTATAGTTAATGAAATGGCTGAAACTATTTTCATTAACTATCTTATACCCTGTTTTTTTTTTTTTTTTTTCATCTGTCCATCCGCCTGTGGTGGTCGTGCATGGTAACACTGCGTCCCGGGCTTTAAATAGTTACCCTATGTGTGAGTTTTAGGTAAATAGAGGATATCTTGGTGTACATTTGCAACTGAAAAGTGTTTTAATGATTTACCGTATGCGAATTACACCGTTAATATTCGAAATAGGATGTTATTGAAAGCCCGGGACCCAGTGTTACCATGCACAAACAACACACGCGGATGGACAGATGGAAAAAAGACAAAAAAAAAAAAAAAAAAAAAAAGAGTATAGTTGGCCGAGGAGCAGATTTTGCCAAAGCACAGTGGAGTTCGGCATCTAAACATTCATTCGAGTGGCCATGGGGGTACGCGTACCCCAGGTTGAAACCCCCTGTTCTAAGAGCTTCTGCACAGCCGTCCTTAAACCCCACAGGTTAAGAAGAACCGCTTCGGCTGCATCATGAAGACCCTCTGGTTGCCGTGGTTGACCGTCGCCATCGTTGTCGTGGGCGGCGCGGTTGCCGCCAAGAACCAGGAACTGGCAGCGGGAGGAGATCCCGGGAACCTCATCGTAGGAATGGTGATGGGAATGATCGACTACGTCAAGGAAACGAAGACCTGCATCAACCCGAACCCTCTGGCCGCGGAAATGTTTGGTGAGTTGCTTTCAGTCCTATGACGCAAATTCCCCGCAGGAGGCCAGTGCCGTCAGTGCACCTCGTGCCGTGCACTGTAAGCATTGCTTGAGGTTCTTTGCAGCGTCCCTTCGGCCCCTAGCTGTAACTCCTTTCGTTTATTGTACTGAACCTTCTTTCATAGCCCCTTCTTCCATCTTACCTTCCACCCTCCCCTAATAATTGAGTTATCATAGTGCAAATGCGCCTTTCAAACCTTTTACTGTCAATTTCCGTTTTAGCGCTGAATGACCGCATAGGTCTCAGTGCTTGGTCTCTGGCCTAAATTCTATATTCAATCAATCATCACCATATTTCTTCTTAGCTTCTTTCCCACCTGGAGAATCATATTTAGTCTAAAATGTTAGACGCTTTAGAAAATAACTTGGTATTCATAACGATCTTTTGGTAGCTAGTAAGTATTACGTGATGTCGGAGTCATGCTTTCTTTAGTGCGGTCTTACCTGCAACAAGGACAAAGATTCTCTGTGAAATCTAATCGAGATACCGTGGTAGGATATGGTTTTAATTAATTCTACGTTATTTCTGAGACATTCAATCCCACCACCTTAGGCCTACATATATAGTGTTTCGACTAATTCACTGTCTCTTGAAGCTGAAGGATTAGTGGACATCGTTATTCCTCGTCAAATGAGTAGGAACTGCAATGACGGCATGGTATTACTTAAAGCCAATAAGTGTCACCTGTGTTCCTGTTCTACTAGGTATGATCTGTGACACGCCGGGGTGCGATACGAACGGCAAGCACTGCATGGAAGCCATCATGCCATTCGACTTCCTCTGCGAATACAGCAAGAAATGTATCCTCGGTGATGATGGTAAGACTCGATTACTTATCATCGTCATAAGTGTTCTTTTCTTCAGTGTTTGCTAATGTCACTGATAGGTAGATTGGTTATAGTTATGATTCATTAGTCTTCTTGTAAACTGGTTTGTATTTTATTCAGGATATAAAATTCTCCAACAAGAGGAAAGTCTCTCTTGTTTCAGCGATAAAACTTATTTGCCTTTTAAGCACTGTGTGTGAACAGATGAAAGATCAAATGAGAACATCATAAGCATCAATTTATACTAAATTTTCATTAGGATGATTTAAAAAGTTTCAAAAATATATGATTTCCTCTTATTTCTTAAGTTGTTAACAACGCAGCTGCGCATGTAATAACGGAAACATAACCAATGAAAGGGTTGTTACGAAAGCTTTGACGGTAGACTTGTGATGTTTTCAATGAAGCATCTCGTGTCATTCCCAGGTATCCAGAAATTCAACCCCAGAGTGAATCCCATTGCGATGATTGGGCGATGCGTCACGAAGAACGTCGTACGGGACATGAATATGGTAAGTATAGACTATATACTATATATACATAGCATCATGTTTTATATACTTCGTGATCAAGTTATTCACTATATACTATGTATGTATGCATGCTTAAAAAATCGCAGTAGATGCACATGACTTCTATAATTAAATAAGCGAATACCACAGAAAAATTATAGGCAGAAATCCAAGCGCTTTCGTCTTTATTAAGACATCATCGAGGAACCAATGCATGCATGTGTGTGCATATATATATATATATATATATATATATATATATATATATATATATATAATATCTATATATATACATACATATATATATATAACATATATATATATCTATATATATATATATACACACACACACACACACATATATATATATATATACATACATACAGAGCGAGAGATAGATAGAGAGAGAGCATCATCAGCAGATGATAAGTAATTTACTCATTACTGAAAGATATGAAAAAGGGAAAAACTCTTTTTATAATTTTTAAGTCCCTTAATCACCATTTATTTAACCTATACATCTTGCGTAATAATTCATTTTATATTAAAAAAACATTTCACACGTTTGGAACTAGAAATCAAGTGCCAGTTAATTTCAGATTTGCATTATGCATACGAAATTGGTTGTTTGTGAAATTGAATTTTTAATGGGTCTAATGTCTCCCTCAAAGGAATATGTTGAAGGTGACAACCAAGAGAATATATTTTCCTTGTTCGAGAAGATCATGGCCAGCACAACTAACCACATCCCTGAGTCTACCAAACAAGAGCTCCTGTCAGCTGTTCTCAATGACGTGTGTTTAGCTCCCGGAGATGATTACAATGTAAGTCCATCGTGCTGTAGGTATAGCTACGTTCCTTTCTTTGGTTTGGCGCATCATTTGCAGATCAGACGTAAAGTGAGGAGTTGGGCTGTTTTTTATTTGAATTGTGTGCACGTGTGTAATAGGTATAACTTTGTTCTGATTGGAAGTACAGATCCTTATATAAAAAAAAGACAAACAATCCTCGATTTTCAGGGAAGGTTGTACAGTGTTACTCAATTAATATATGGATGGCCAAATGGTTGTATTGTTGTCAGCGATGCATAGTTTTAATTTATAAAAATCTCATATATGAGAGCAACAAAAGGCTAGCTTTCTGAGGGACGACTGATATGCACTTGCTGAGAACTGCAGTGTTACTTAGAGCCAATTGAAGAAAAATAATTCGGTTAAGGAAACTCGTATCAGTGGGGGTTTGATGTCGGGCAAGTTTAAAATGACATCTTTGTCCTTACCTTTAGTTTGCCATCATTTCCACAAAAATGCAAATGAATATGACGTCCTGTTGTCATTTGGGTCTAATAATTATCTTGCGTGATTGTTAAGGAATAAGTATTTATCATACCTACTTTCCAGGTTAAATCTAGGGACTTATGTAACCCGTCATGAAGTTCATAAATCACGAGATTTTAGGATGGAAACATTACATACGCATTTAGCTGACTAGGTTTTAGGAAATGAGGTGGTGAAAATGTAAATTATACAAGAAAATTTTCACCTCTTTTGCGTTAGTTTTTGAATACTTAGTGAAGTAATGTTGTATGTCAGAGACTCGTGGAGTCCATTCCTATTTTGGGAAGAAGAAGAAGATGAAGTCAATCAAGCCACTTGTTTTGTGCTGTGGTTGGTGGTAGCATCCTTGTCCCTTAACCTTTGTTTTATTTAAAAGACGTCAGGTAAGTGTTTATAACATGCTATTGATTTTCTTGAGTATCTAACCTCATTTACATTATTTTCAGTTTATTTATACATAGTATATACATAGACGTATTATCAGTTTCAGTTAAAGTGGAGAAGGTTCGGGTCCAGTCAAGATAGACTGAACCAGATGCCAAGTAACCAATGTCGGCCTTACCGTTTTCCAATATTCATCCAGTGTTTCATGAATTTTCCTTGGTGCTGGTCACTAGGCGGCCTAATTTCTTAAATTTTGGGGCTGGGGCGAGTGGGAAATCTAATTTTAGGGCTTTGTGGTGGTGAGCAAACACGAGTGACATTTGAACTGCAAAGGCCTAACAGGAATGGTCTGATGTATCTAAACGTCAAGGGAAGCAGTCGGAGTTTGTTAATCTGTATTCATCGAAAAGCGGTTAATCTAAGCACTAGGGAGGGCAAAAACGTAAACAAGGTCAATCCCAGGTTTAAGCTCTTGACCTTCCCTAACCCAACCTAAGCTATGGTGTTGGGTCATTCCTGGTAAGGTAAATCTAGCCTACCTAGGTCATAATGTCGTGTCGGGTGATTCTTTGGGAATTACAGTTTCCTGTAGTAATTGGGTTGCTTATAAAGAATTTACTGTTATTTTGGAGGGTTGACTTTAATTAACTCTCAGGGGCTAGTATTATAAACACGGCAAAATAGGTACATTCAATGCCCCAATCCCCAGTGGCGTTCGTATTTGTTGGGCCGTTCCTTGCAGTCCGTGTGGAGTTACTGCACGGGATTACCCTTGGTAATTCTAGGCAATAACTCCGCATGGACTCCAAGGAATGGCCCAACGAATACGAACGCCACTGGGGTTGGGGCGTTGAATGTATTTCGCTGTGTTTAGTACTAGCCTCTGGGGGTTGAATTACAGTAGACCCCCAAAAATAACTAATTTCTTAATAGGCAACTCAAATATAATAGGAAACTGTAATTTCCAAAGAATTGCCCAATGCAGCGTCATTACTTACATTTAGGGTAAAAAACCGCATGGTACAGGGGTGGACCATGTACGATCAATGTTTACAACCCCAAATAAAGTACATTATAACGCGTCCTGACATCGGAGATGGGCATCAGACGCGCCTTGTTGGTGAGAAACGGAGCTAAAGCCCTCTACTCCGGTGTCAGGACGCGTTATAATGTACTTTTCTTGGGGTTGTACACATTGATCGTACATGGTCCACCCCTGTACCATGCGGTTTTTTACCGTACCCATCACTTGACTGAGGGCTCAACCACCCTTCACCTCCTTTCTGCTTGGTCAAGAGGTTCACAACTAAAAACTGTTTTTTCCTATCTGTCCATCAGCCTGTGGTGGTCGTGCATGGAAACATTGCATCCCGGGCTTTAAATAGGTAGTTACGCTATGTGTAAAAGTTTTAGGTAAATAAAAGGATATCTTGGTGTACATTTGCAACTGAAAAGTGTTTTAATAATATACTGTATGCGAATTACACCGTTAATATTCGAAACAGGATATTATTTAAAGCCCGGGATGCATTGTTACCATGCACAAACACCACAGGCGGATGGACAAATGGAAAAAAACAGAGTATAGGGTAAAATACCGAATGGCCAGCCTCTACCATAGCGTGACCACCTTCCCAAAAATCTGAAATTATGTCCTTAATTTGTGACTTGGGAGAAAAAGCTTACTTCGAGAAGAAAGTAGATGTCTCAAGGTGTTGCTTCAATGGATGTTGGCTCTTGAGGAATGTCTATCCTGGGTTACAGGATGTGTTAAAGTATTTTTTCAGGAAGGTGGTCGTGCTACGGTAGAGGCTGGCCATTCGGTATTTTACCCCAGAAGGCACACATCTTATGGTCTCAGTCCAAGTAACTGATTACGGATAATTCTACAGGAGAGCTTCGCGGGGCGCCATGCCCTCAAGCATCAATATAAAATTACATACACAAGTTTGTAAAGTTCTAAAATTATCTTACCTATACTGCATTAAATTATCTTACCTATACAACCATTCCAGAATAGAGTTTAGTAAAAAGAAAAAAAAAATTCTATTTGACGATGTTCATGCAGAGCAGTTTAGAGTTACCATCTAGTGCTTAAGGTGAAGTTTGTTCATTGTTTAGAGGTATTTATCAGTTGAAGGATTATGTCCAGGTGTAGTAAAAGTCATTTTACCTCCTCCAAAATATCAAATATAATGTACGTGTGTTCTGCATTACAATTTCTTACACACAAGACATTAATTGTTAAATGGGAAGCATCATGAGTTGTCTGAAAACAGAAATCAGATACTTAAGCATGTGTATTTATGAAGTTTTAGTTGGATGATAACTAGGCCAAGTAATTATTACATAACTGAAAGGCAAAGAAACGGTAGAAGTCCTTATAAAAAGAGCTTGCACAACAAGTTTGTGTTACCTTCCAGGTAACTACAATAATGGACTTAAAAGGTGATACAAGCCCTCAAATTTTCGTGGGAACTAAACTACTAATTATTCCTTTGCCCCCTCCCCTCTTATTTTTTATTTGAAAAGTACCAACATAAAAAAAAAAAGCAAAATGAACATGATCCTGCTATTTCTCTCATTAAATTTTGTCGCTTTATGAGGAAACATGGACAGTAATAGGTTAGCCAACTGCAGTATGCTTCAGTATATAAGCAGGGACATGCTTTGTAGCATTTAAGGAAGTTGAAACCGAATTGAGCTACAACAGGTCTAGCATAACATTAATTTTAAGCATGAGAATTATCTTAAGAATCCACCATGATGATTTGTTTTTCCTGCTTTCAGGTGAGAGATGTGATGAGATTCCAGTCTTGCCTTATGAAGAAATGTGTCAAGTCACTTGCTACCAACTGATATTACTTTGGAACTGCAGTTTATAAGTTTGTCTATCAACTTTTAACATTTCCTTTCACTTCAGTACATACACTTTAAAAAGAATGTGGGACCAATGCCAGTGTTTTCAAGAATGTAAGTTGTACTTCATTGTTTAACTTTTGTATTTATGTACAGTCTATGATTTTTGATATTATAAAATGTAAAGTCTTCCTCTAGGGGAGTTACATAACTTGGAAAAATAATTCCAAGAAAGGAAATGGACATAGTTTTGTAAAATGTTTGATTTTTACTAAACATTTCTGAAAACATAGCTTGGCCAAGATAAAAAATGGTTGCATAATATGAATTTAGTTTTTTTTTTTATCCTTGAACTTGTTCTGTATTATGTAAAATGTCTGTCAGCTTTAACATGAATACGATAATTTATTGCAAAAGGTGGTTGGTGTTTTAACAAAGCCGTAGTTGTATGCTTAGACCGCTCCTAGCATAATGGATCTGTAACCAATATCATTTTCATTATTATTACTAACCTAGAGCACCTTGGTGGTGTGGTTGGTATGGTGTTGCATGCCACCTTGGTGGCCGCAAGTTCGATTCTCGGGCGTTCCGTTGAGGAGTGAGAGATGTGTATTTCTGGTGATAGAAGTTCACTCTCGACGTGGTTCGGAAGTCACGTAAAGCCGTTGGTCATGTTGCTGAATAACCACTGGTTCCATGCAACGTAAAAACACCAAACAAACAAACTAACTAACCAACTTGCAACCCATGTTTAAAAGGCAACTTACAACAGACCCAAGGGCCCAGTAAGGAAAACACCCCAGAACATAAACATTTTGATGTATGTAAACCTATATTTGGTAGCTGCTGTTCATCCACAAAGGCTTTCTAATAAATTGGAACAAATTTCACCTGACAGTCGGCGGAAGCATCAAGTTGCTGAGACTTTGTTGGGGTACTCTTCACGGCCAGTTGTCTTCCCACCAATACTCAAAACAGTCAGTCAGTTGTCTTCCCACCAATACTCAAAACAGTCAGTCAGTTGTCTTCCCACCAATACTCAAAACAGTCAGTCAGTTGTCTTCCCACCAACACTCAAAACAATCAGTCAGCTGTCTTCCCACCAATACTACTCAAAACAATCAGTCAGTTGTCTTCCCACCAATACTCAAAACAATCAGTCAGTTGTCTTCCCACCAATACTCAAAACAATCAGTCAGTTGTCTTCCCACCAATACTCAAACAATCAGGTCCGTTGTCTTAAAAACCCATAACTAAAACTCGGGAAAACTGGAAAAGGTTCTTTGCACAGTCCAGCATTTCCAGACGTCAGATGGCGTGCACGATGGGTCTATTACAGTTTGCATCTATGGGAGACTCCATCCTCATATTGCAAAAAAAATATATAAACAAATACTGGCTGTCGCATTCAATAGAAAAGTGTCTCAGTTTGCTTCTTCAAAGGAGTCAGAAAGTTGGGGAGATACTCTGACTATGGATTTGTAAGGCATCTCTGGCTTGACAGGCTGTGGAGGCCATTGGGAGGATTGTCGGGGAGGGGGGGAGGTAGGTGGCCACCTGCCCTAATGAAGTGCCACATCAACTTTTTGGAGCTGCTAGCTGTCTTTTCCGTCTCTCGGAAAACTGAAACCTCCTGAAGGGACGCACATTTGTTGGTCCTAGACAACAGGACTGCAATGTATGCATCATGATGTCGGGCTAACGTACATCTCCTCTCAGTGCAGTAATGCTATCCATCCTTTGGATGGCGCAAGCAGAGAAGTGGCACTTGTCTGCAATTCACATCACAGGGTCTCTCAGTGTAATAAGACACACTGTCAAAGGATACAACAGCCACGACTGAGTGGATGTTAAATAATCATCTTCTCATATTCAGTGAATTGCCAACATGTTTCCACATGCAGAAGTGTACTTAGTTTGCCACATGCGAGAACTTCAAACTTCCACTGTATGTCTCTGAACCTGGACAATTCCATTGTCCCAAATTTCGAAGATTTTGAACACACTTCGATCTTTTAATGGAATCGCTTGCTTAATATCCGCATTGGTTCCTATTTGCTTCAACAACAAGCGAAGTACTGTTTCATTACCGTTCGCTGTTCTATCCCAGTAAGTTGGTGGGAAGTTGTCTACACATCCTCCTTTTTGAGCCGAAACCTTCACATGGATTTTTTTTAATCTTGTCTACAGTGAAAATTACCCAAATTTACTAGGCACCTAGTCCAGAAACTACGGACATTGTCCCTTCGACAATACATAACAATCCGTATAGAGAGTATGGGTACATTATACCTATGCTGAGAGCCTAGTTGAGATTTCTGTTGAAACACTTCATTTATCATACGTTATATCCTTTTGAAGAAAAATGCCCGATACAACAATTATGGCATACAAGGCAGCATTGTCAGAACCTTGCTTTATGGATTTGGATTTAATTCTAACATAGAAATTAATACTTCACTTAAGTCCTTTTCATTGCCTAAACCTGCTCCTGCAAGGCTTCCCATTACTTGGTCCCAGAATAAGGTGCTGAGGCTTCAGTCAAACCCTCAATTGAGTTTGCCCAATACAACTATAACTTGCACTGCAAAAGGCAATCAATCTTCTTGACTGCTTTGGCATCAGGAGCTTGGAGTAGCGAACTGGACTCTCTTAGATAGGGACAAGACTACATCACTCGTACAGCTAACCATAAAAATGAGAACCCTTTAAGAGAAAATCTCTTATTTTGATAAGGAAACTCAGTTTGTCACATAAAACATTATGCCTGGTTTAAGCACTTAAGGTTTACCTAGCAGTGACAGAAAACATTCCAGAAGGTCCCATTTTTCTACACCCAAATGGGCTGAGAACAATTTTAGTGGCTCTTATTAAAAAAGTAGATCCTCACTCCTTTCCTAAGCCACATGACATTCAGAAAATAAGTACATCGTTAACTTTCTTCGGAAATGTTTCTTTCGAAGAAGTCTCATATTGTAAATGGTGGTCATCAGAAACTGTAGGTGGCATAGTAAGTCGTCAGCTGACCCCACAGGCTATATGGCTTAAAACCAGGGGTCTTCTTGATGTGGATTGTACAACCAAACTTAGGTAAGTCACTTTAGACAAACTTAGGTAAGTCACTTTAGAACTACGCCTTCATAATTATAAGTTCTTGTTTAGTTTCCTGTTCTTTGTTTGTCAAACTATGGGTATCCGCAATAAAGAATTTGGTTGTGAACTTTTGACTTCACCTTGGACCAAAAATTTTATCTGGTTGTCGGGATTGAATTTTAAGAGCTTAGCCATTTGGTCACCTGGCAGTGTCTTTGTAAGAGCAAAGAATGGTAAACTATAAAGGGAGATGAAAGAAATATAATTATTGAAGTGAAAATAGTTTTGAAAAGAGAATTAAGTGAGCTTATTTAACTTAAAAGTATGTGCACCCAGTGGGGTACAGATATGTTTATGGGTATGGGTATGGTTTGGATATGGATATGGATTTTGGTATGATACAGATGTGCTTATGGGTATTGGTATGGATATGGTTATTGGTATGATACAGATATGGCTATGGATATGGGAACCTTGAGTCACTGCCATGTACAGTAGTTTGAAAATTGAGAATTCTGTACTGATGACTGTAATGCTATAATTTCTGCTAAAATGAAGCACAGGGTACACATTTAAAATTAGATATAAAGTGTTATATTGCAATACACTCCCTGAACACCTGAATTAGCCCTGGTCACTGACCAGCCCGAACTATATCCCCACACATTTACCCACTAAGTGGGTAATTTTAACTGTCAGTGTTACCAACGCTGCAGGTAAAATCTAGTCAAATGAGTTACCTGTGTTACCGTTGGCAACGCTGCCGCAAATACCTGCCACCAGTGGCCTGTCTCCTCATTCCTCAATTGTTTTTTGTTCGCCTTGCTGTGCGGATCAGTCCCACATCAGGCGAACTTTTGGTCATTTAGCCCGACCCCACTCAAAGAGTTTTTCGCATCTTGGTTACAAACACGAATTTTCCCGTTTCACTTTGGATAGCTACTTTGTACTCGCTATGGATAAGTTAGGAAATAAACGTCATTGCCTTCTACAAACGCCTCGACGATCGAGCCTTCTACTGCTGGATATGTTGGTGCTCATCGGCTCTAAAATAACGTTGTCGCCGACTGCAAACGCCTCTGCTTCTACTTCATCTACAGTTCGACGATCGAGCCTTCTACTGCTGGATATGTTGGTGCTCATCGGCTCTGCACGCCCTTCAAGCGTTGGATGAGTACCCGCATACATGATCGACGTTCTTTTCGTTATTTCGTGTAGTAAGGTTTAGTGCAATACTAGTCAGAGATGTTTGTCTTGGTCAGGAGACAACGAAACAGAGATTAGTGGACAGGTTATCATCTAGTATGTTAAGAATATTTCTAGCCTGACGAATAATTTAACAAAAATAGAGATAGTGGTACTAGTAGTATAGTGAATTCTAATCGTTCTTTTTCAGCCCCCCTGCCTGTTCCAGAACCAGCCCTAACGGGTGCTGGGGGTAATGGAGAACCGCAAGCCTCCGAGTGGGTAGGTTCTGCCGGCCCCCCCGGCGCGGAGCAGGCAGTGTTGGCAGCAGATTTCCCCTCCCCTCGATTTGTAAGTTCTCAGGATGATGAAAATTTAGGTCTGATACAGACGAGTAGGGATAATTGGCTAAATAGTGTTTAGGAAGAGAAGTGCAGGCTTCTTCCGGTCGGTTTTCTATTATAAGTAGTAGTTTATAGAGGGACAGTGTCCCTAGAGCCTATTAGGTGTTTCTTGCTTCTAGTTCCTTTCGTCAGAATCTTTTAGGCCATGGTTGGCCGTTCAGATCTGGTTTCGGGTCTGTCGGGTTCTGAAGGGTTGAATACTTATCCTTCGTCTTTAAGGTTACTTCCTCTACTTATACGATAGCGTAATTTTTAATATCGACTAATTCTCTGTTCAACGCATATCGACGTACGATAATTCGTTATGTAGTGAAATCGAATAAAATTAACTACGGCTAGCCTAGTGTTCACGATGATATATGTACAGTAGCCTAGCCTAGCCAAAAGTATTCGCTGTACTACATAACGGTAGTGATTTTTATAGTGGCTAACGCTTTAGGCTCAGGCATTCTGACTACGGATAATTCAGTACAGATGTAATTGAAACGAACGAGAATCCGATCTTAGTATAATTCAATATGAATGTAATCGAACAGAATGAAGATCAGATTCTGTCCGACTAAAGCATTTAGTGTATTGTATGTATCATCATATTAGCGTAGTATAAATACTAACTCGGCAGTCATTCACGCTCTGGAATCAGCTGATGGCGAATACGGGTTTGCGTCGCCGTATCCACCTCATTCTGTCCTGATTGGCTAGCGTAACTAACGTAACAACTCTTCCTTACTTAGGCCAGGTTTGTCGTCTTGAAGGAGACGTGTTTTCAACTATGTTGGACATTTAACATAGTCAATACTGGTATCTTGTGGCATATAATTAGATGTCGGATACTATAAGGAATTCGTTGTATGACGTCTTCATACGTTTAACAGACTAATGGCTGTCAGTAATTACATTGTGCTTATGTCAATTACAGTTACAAAGAATTACCAGTTGTATTATTAAATTACAGTGACAACTGAAATTAATATTTGGCCTAATAAAGTTAATTTAATTACCTTAAAATGTAATTTATTAATTTTCAATTAAATTGAAATATGTAATTTATTACTTTTCAATTAAATTACAATTACACAAGCTTGTCAAAACAGCACTGTTGTGAGGAGGCGTGGCTTAAACAGACAATGATGCCGGCTAGTCTTTTTTCCTTGGCTCCAGATTCAACCATATCACTTGGTCTCGGCTAATGTTTTTGTTTCTAGTTACCATAATGAGTATCTGGATACTTAGCTTATAAAACGAAGTCATGCTGTTCGTCATACGATGTAATTTAAGGCCAAAATTTGACTGATACGTCCTCATTGGAAGCTAGTTTTTCCTTCGGCTTAGAGGCGTAAAATTAACGATTTCCGTTCGTTTTCACTCGTTTTCATAGGTATTACGAACCTTACACTTGATTAATCTTTACCGGTGTGAAACAACAGTAAACGAGCTCTTTCATGCTGTTACTTTATTTTACCACGGCTGCGTTTGAATTCATACAAAAGCTTGGGACCTCTATCCAGGTTGCTGATGCACGTAATTTTGCCTTATCAGCTTCAGCTACATTTATAACATGAATACAGTAATTACCGTCGCACGCGGATGAATACAATAAACAACAGACGTTGTTATCGGATTCGATTACTTTCGCACGCCGCCGATCAATACAATAAAGTGATGTTGCTATAGGATTCGATCGTATTAGCAACAAGTTCTCGTTCGGTTGTTCATAGCAGTACGCAGTTATACGAGTATATTATCATTAAGATAATACCTTTTAACTTAGAAGAGGGTGCAAATTTATGGAGGTGGAGAAGTTAGACGATTGTAATATTCTCTCTCTCTTACTTTCCTGATTTCATTTTTTTTTCTCTACTATGCTGTTTTTCCACCCTCTCCTAACAATTGACTCGTTGTGCAACAGAGGTTTTTCTTCCTGTTACACTTTTTCTTTTCACATTTTTCTGTCAATTTCCCTTCAGCGCTCAATGACCTCATAGTTCCCAATATTCGGCCTTTGGCCTAAATTCTATTTTAAACCCTACAATCTCGCTGTCTGATGCACAATGCTGCCTACGCCAGCTGCGCGAGAGATATAGGAAGACTTATTTCCAATGTAGTTTCGATTTTAAATACTAACCCCATCGTAAAATCGAATTAACGCAAGTTAATTACAGTTAGCATTCAATACGGACTGTATTCACGACCACGTCTTGAATAATTTTGTCCTGATTTTTCTAATGTTTCTCAGATTATCATGGGGAACAGAGTCGGTCTAGTTTTCTCTCGCCCAGTTTTTCTGTTAAAACTTATATTGTCTTTACACAACCTTCTTCAGCTGCTCATTCTTCGGATGTCGCTTCGGAGTCTTCTCGCTCATACTGTTTATATTTACCAATATCACAGTAGAGCCAGTTTCATTGTTTCATCCTGAAATTTGGAGAAGATTTCAATCCCTCTCTCTCTCTCTCTCTCTCTCTCTCTCTCTCTCTCTCTCTCTCTCTCTCTCTCTCTCTCTCTCTCTCGTAGCACCTTCCACGGGTCCTGTAGTTCTCAGGCTGCTGATGTTGATGCTTCAAGGCGGTTCCGCAACTCCGTATTTTCATCCTTACTTGTTTTGAGATGTAATGTGTCCTCCGTAGTTCTTGAGGAGGCTACGGCAGTTGGAGATTCACCTGCGCCATCGTTGATTGTATCGATACCGGTTGTCACCACCCACTCCTTTCATAGGGTAGTTAGTAATCTTCCTTCTTCGTTCCCATTTATATAACCTTAGGAGTGTGAGACGTAACGTGCTTACCGCGGTAATTTCCGGGGGGGGCACGGCCGTTCGCAGTTCGTCTGCATTGTAATTAGCACCTTTTGTGCCCTCGGCCCCCTTTCTTAGGGTAGCTGGTAATTCCTTCTGCGGCTCCCATTGGTTCCGCAGTTCGTAACCCGTTATTAAAGCACTGTATCGCACAGTTAGTTCTCCACCTGCACAATATTGGCGCTAGGTGTTCCTGTGGGTTACTCGTAGTGACTTTTCTCTCTCTCCTTATTTTCTCAACTTTTTCCTGCTGCTTTTCTGTTCCGTCCTTATGGGATTTTCAAGGTGGGTTCGACCTTGATTCCGTGTCTGGGAGTACTTCCTTTCCGTCACTTGCTTCGGATTCAGTCTAGGTTTAGTACGTATTGGCAAAGGGGGTTAGTTGGATCGCGTTTTGCGACTTCTTCGCTCTTAAGGGGTGTTGCTCGCCTATTGTAGTCGTTCTGGTCTCGTGTCATAGTCAATGGTGAGTGCGGAGTTTCGCAGTAAATTGAGACTGGTTCAAGGTTAGGTCATCGTCTTGGTTGGTACATGTTTGGCGCAACAGTATGGGAGTGACTCGCATGCGTGGTCGTTCATCGCCAAGGTATTTTCGGCTCAGGCGTAACGTTATCGTCACTGGAGAGTGATGGTATCCGCAGTCGAGTGACTAACTCTTACAGGTTTTGCGGAACTGGTGACAGACAGTTCGCTCTTGTGAGTGGGTGGACAGCGGTCGGACAGCAGGGGTTACATCATGATGTCTTGGGGGAGTGCGGGTTGCGCAGTCGAGTACGACTTGCACAGTAGTTTATGATCTTCTTGTTGGTATATCGTTGCGCAATCGGATCGGTAGGCTCAGATATGATGGGATGTTATGTCGTTTGGTATCGAGCAGCCAGGTGTAGTAGGTTCCGGGTTTTTGGGTGCTGCTTTTCTGGGTTCGGCTTTTCTCCTTTGTTTTCCTGTTCCGGTGTGGCCGGACAGGTCTGACAGAGGATAGATACCTTTGAAGAGATAGACTCGTTTGCTAGTGTGGGTTTTTTTTTTGTTTTTTTTTTGTTTTGTTTCTCCGGCGAGGAAAGCGAGTATAACGGATTGTGGACTTTGTCCATTCTATCTTTCCGCATTCCAGGCTCCGGAGGGATCTCAGTTAATTCATGTAATGTTTTGATATGTTGTATTCAAACCTAACCAGCAGTCTCTCAAACATCAAGTAGGGTAGTCTGGTTTCGGCGAGTCGGGCAGTTTTGGGGAATGACTTAAGCTAGCATCATTTTTCTGTATGAGGTAGAGGGTAACTCCTCTGCCGGAGTCCGACTTCCGGTTACGAGTCAGTTGAGGTTTTTCTCTATTGGGTTCCTTCATTGATTAGTGTGGTAAGGGTTACGGATCATGAGGCTCGTATTTGGAGGACACCTTTCACAGCCACTCTGTGTGGATGTGGTGAGAGTTGATAGTTGGTTCTCTGAGCCTGGACTGTTTGATAACCTCTTCACATTGGGTTCGAGGGGGTTTGCATACCAGACTAACATTTCTGAGGGTTATGATATGTTTTTGGCAAGGAGAGGAGGGACTATTGTTAAATCATTGCTTATCCGGACACTCATAAGAATGGACTCTTAGTCAATCCAAGGGCGCAAGTATGCGGAGGGCTACCCTTTGGCTTCCAGAGGAATGTTTCGCTGTCGGCGATTGTGTAGGTGTTTTTTTTTTCTTGAGGTGGTTTTTTCACAACACCGTTACCTTAAGGAATTTCACTTTCTTCAGAGAGGTTACTCTCGGGGTCCTGTCGTTGCGGTAACTCAGTTTGATAGTGGCTTGGTTAGAGATAGGGTGTTAGAAGTTTAGGTAAGCAGTGATAGTCTAAATGAACTTCAGGGTGTTAGAAGTTTAGGTAAGCAGTGATAGTCGAAATGAACTTCAGGGTGTTAGAAGTTTAGGTAAGCAGTGATAGTCGAAATGAACTTTATGGTGTTAGAAGTTTAGGGAGGCAGTGATAGTCTAATGAACTCTAAGTGTTTCTGTTGGTCAAGCTTAGACAGTGTGTTTTGTCCCTTAGGCCCTTGAGGTTAGGCAGATCCCGATGATCATGTTGGAATAACAACTACTTCTTCAGCACAAGTCATCTACATCAGTGAGCAGTAGAGAACTGAAGGTCCTGCACGCTCAACTTCTCCATACATGAGAGGCTATAGCCACATGGGAGGTTCACCATTCCCCTCCATACATGAGAGGTATAGAATACCACATGGGAGGTTCTTCAGACTCAGGCGGGGGCTACCTAGGACTCGACAACCAACGGTATGGTACTTCCTATGCAAGCATCCTCAGTTACTGAGCTGGACAACCAGGTGAGGAGATTTGTTTTTGTTTTGCCTCCATGAATAAGAAGTATAGCTTATCACATGGGAGGTACTTCTGACTCAGATAGTACGTTAGACTCAACACTGACTTTGAAGTACTTTCTTTGCAAACATCCACACCTCCGAGTTTCGATAACTAGGTGAGGATACATGCTTTTATACATGCTAGGTTGCTTATGAGTTACCTGCGTATTTTCCGTGTACAGGTCGGGCTGAATGAGATTGACCCCGCCTCCGACTAAATGTTGTTAATCGGGCTAATTCAGGTGTTCAGGGAGTGTATTGCAATATGAAGTTTTCATAATAAAACTAATATTGTAATACTTACCTGAACACCTGAATGATTCCCACCCTCCTCCCCCCCCACTTCAATTTGATAGTGAATGATTCAATTGAGGAATGAAGGAGACAGGCCACTGGGGGGTGGCAGGTATTTGCGGCAGCGTTGCCAACGGTAACACAGGTAACTCATTTGACTAGATTTTACCTGCAGCGTTGGTAACACTGACAGTTAAAATTACCCACTTAGTGGGTAAATGTGTGGGGATATAGTTCGGGCTGGTCAGTGACCAGGGCTAATTCAGGTGTTCAGGTAAGTATTACAATATTAGTTTTATTATGAAAACTTCATGTTCATGCATTTCATGTAATTTAATGTTCATTTGTTCTTATAAGAATATAAACCATTGATTTTACATAAAAATACAATATTCCCAACATGAGGACGAAAAATGGTTGTTCAAGCTTTGTACTCTACCAAGGTGGTGAGTGGCACAATACTGCCTCCAGATGTTTTAGTTCTTGGCTGGGGTGTAATGCATGACATATCTAATGTTTTTGTGTTTGATAGGTGGTCAGTATGTTAGGGATATTAGATTAACAGGATTTGTACAGTAATTGTTTTCTTAGCAGCAAACTGTATCTTTATATAAATTATAGTATGCTGATGTTAAGCTTTCAGGTTCACAATGTTATGGTAATTACAAGTGTTTGTACAGTATACTGTTTTAACCTTTGTCTTTTCAGTAAGACTTTATTAAACTAGAGAAACAAAGTGTCAGTTATGAGAAGTCTCATTAATTGTCTTTTGTTACAGGGTTATTGTTTCTGCCCTTCCTGCTCTCTTTCTTCCTCCTCTCAGTCTTTGGACTATATGAGAAGTTAGGGGTCAGTTCGGTTTTCAGAGATTTTTTCTTGATTTCCTGTGAACATTTCTTTCTCCTGTAGAAGAGTTGCTAGTCTCTGTTCCCTTCTATGGGACTGTCATTAGGAGAAACTGTTGGTTAGTTATGAATTGTACCAACATTTAGTTTGATTTCCCAAGGGAGGCACAAGGTGTTCCCTCCATATTGGCCAGTCTGTATGAAGGCTACCCTAGTGCTGGTGTTCTGCTTATGCTAGACACTAATTTCAATCTTCATATTCTGGATCACAAATATGCTCATGTCCAGGTATGTTTTATCATCTTAAAGTATGATAACCCAGGCATGGTTATGGAAGTTATTCATCTGGTCCCATGTCAGGGAATCGGACATATCCAAGTGGGTAGGATAATAATAGGTAGTTATATGAACTTGAAGTGCTTTATCATAATCCTACTTGTAACCAAGCCTGCAAATTCCCTAACTCACTCACTTATAGTTAACTGCCTTTTTACCAAGATCACAACTAAATTATTAGCTCTTCTGAAGATATATTCACATAAAAAACTCCTGTTTGTATATCTAGGAAAAATGCAACATATCATGAACTTGCGTTGCTTCAAGACACTAGTAATATTCTTGTACTGATGTATGTTTGCATGGAATTTTTTAATGTAATTACAGACTTATGTTTCAGATTCCTAATAGGACAGACTGATAAGCAGTTGTAAGACTCTCCTTAAATAATGACACTTTGTATTAGCACGACAAGAGGTATGTGTATTAGTAATACAAGAGGTTTGTTCTTGGTATGAATGCATACAGGATGTTAATTTTTACTTCATAACTATGTACTGCCCTACTAACTATTCCAAAAACCACACAGGAGGTTATTGCTATCTGTTCACCTTCACAATACACTATTGGCATTACTTAAGGGTGTTCACAGCATCCCCTAGCTGCATCATTCTTTCAGCCTTTTACTTTACATTCTTTTTTGCTTCCTTTCATCCATTCTGCTGTCCAGCCTCTATTACTTCTTAGTGCAGATGTGGTGTTCTCCAAGTTTCACCTTTAAATCACTGTAATTCATCTGTTATTTATTGGATCTCTCTATATAGCTGTCCAACTATTCCAACTCCCTCTTCCTTGTCTAAAGCACTGAATGGCTGAAATGACTCAAAAGGTCATCATTCATTCAGTCATACACTACACAGCACACTCAACATAGACGTTAGGCTGCTGTGTTCAGTTATAACTCCATCTCTCAGCTCATCACAGTGAGCCACGTAAAGTAAAATTCTTTGCATTTAAGGAAGAAAAATACCTTTTCATTAGTTTTGGTGCATCCGCTGGGAAGTAAATTTACTTTTATGTAAAATTTTATTCAGTATATTATTCAAAAATACTGTACAAAGCTTCCATAAAGTATAACAATCTATATAAGTGTATAACAATGTATAGTATATTGTAGCATTCCAAGTAACATTAAGGCCATTTTTTCTTTTAGCAGTCTTTCTCCAAATGTTATTTATTACAAACTAACTATTACACTATGCATGAGTATTGCTAGATTGCACCCTAAAAAATTTAAATTTAACAATTAGAACTATTAATAGTTATGGGTAAATGAGCATTAAGTGAACTTCAGCAATCTATATTTGACATTACGTATATATTTACTGTATTATTTTTTTATTTTATTCTGTAAGGCTCAGATATTTGTGAGATGCACCTAAAATATATTGGATTTGTGAAATTACCTACTAATGATGTTGACCACTGTTATACAAAAGTTCTATAAATTTCTGAGAAGAGTAGTTGACACAGACTGAATAATGTGTATGCTAAAATTATTCAAACTGACATTTGTTGCAGCATTTAAAAAAATACTGAATCATCCACAGTAACACAGATTTCCACAACAGTGCTCCAAAAATGAAGAAAACTTAATTTAAAGAAAATAGCATATGAAAACTTGATGTAAATACTCATGCATGCTGTTAGTTACTTAATTGCAAATCTCAATCTCGCATAACTGGAATGGCAGTTGTCACCGAATGCTTATAAAAAAAAATATGGTACACAGCACACATTGTGTCCCATATTGTCTGAAGGAAGTGAATAGGCACCACAGAGGCTCACCACCAATACCAATAATACATCTTGAAGTCCATTTTTATTTTCCTGTTAGTTCCTGACTTGTATAGCCATTGACATGAGTATGATCACACAGCTTTTCCAATCTGTTCAGCAACAAAGCCGCAAGTTCCCACGGATCAGGCTGGTAAATAGGAAAGCATTCACTTCAATAATTTACCAAACAAATGCATTTATTTTCATATAGTAAGATAGAAATTATATTAATATAGTGTAAAAATTTTGTGAAAAAAAACTCCTTTTATCAATTAAAATTAGTAAGATTTACCTGGAAAATGTGTATCCCAATGGTTGTCATGACAATAAGCTGCAAGGAACCATCTCCCATAACGTCACAATGAACCATTGCTAAAACTGGACAGGGTAGTGTCACTGAATGGTAAAGTTCCCACTGCCCAATTTCTTCATTGTTCTTGTAAATAAGTATGACCTGCGAGATGACACAAATTGTTTAATTTTAACTTCTTGTCTTAAGAATTCTGTTCCCATTACCTCATGTTTTCTTTAAATTGCCAAGTGCTTTTCAGTTGAATAATTTTAGTAGACCTACTAAGTCATTTTTACCTAATTTTTATTAAATTTTGGCCTACTAATTACTCCTAAATTCTAAATTAAATATCTTTCATCTATCACATTTTAACTGAATTGTTTCTAGAAGTCTGGATTCATACATTGGTTTTTCCTTATCTGAATACATTCCCTTGGTTAACTTCTATTTTTAAATTAAAATGAAAAGTGTGTCCAAATAAAAGAAACTCGAAACCTGTGTAATTATTTCAACATAAAGAGAAACTGCCAAAAAATATAGCATATAGCAGCAGCTCCAAAACTGTTATCCATTGTAAATAAGATACATATTTTCTAGCTGTTGCTATCATTGAATTTAACCGAATATCCTTTTGATCATGAAGTATAAACTTTAATTGCATACATGGATATTAGCTACATGCTAAGAATGACTCCTAAAGGTCATGAAATTTGACTTGTGGCGTAATTCAACTACTATTAGTATAATAACTTAGCCTTACCTGTCCATATGTTCCAATCAACACTTCAAGTTCACCATCTTGATCAATATCACAGACAATACAGCAAGTGACTACATCATTTATGTCAGTGTCCTGAAGTAAGCAGCCTTGACAATTATCAAAAACATCCCTGGAAATTGAAGTACGTAGCTTACATTACAATAATTGATTACACGTTTGGAAAATTAGTAGTTCTCTTTCATATTAAAAGAATGGAAAAATGTGTGCAAACCAACAAACCAATGAGAAATAGCAAGCGGATGATGTAGTGAACATACCAGATGTACACTAGAGTAGATCACAGTGAAAAGTATGTTCTTAAAAAGAAATTTTAGTTTGTAAATAAATGCATGTAAATAAATGCAATCACTTTATACTGAAGTAAAACTGGGCTACCAGATTCTACAAAAAGCAAAATTGTTACCATACAGAGTAAGTCTCATCAAGTTGGCAAAGGCCCTCACATATCTCATACTACAATTCACTAAGAATGCCAGTTGGAGAACAACTTGCAATGTAAATGTGTGCGGCCCTAAGATTCTTTACAGTATCTCCTTGGCCCCTGGTGCATTACATTCTTCCTTTGATCTCAGATTGAAGCCATCCAATTTCTTTAGCTTTACTTTGCTTAACCATCCAACTAATTTAATGCTAGAACAAATCCTCCAGGCAAGCTCTATTGGAGCACAGAGATGTGGCTTGGTGGTGTCATTAAAATCATTTCCTTTCAAATTATTTTAAAAGTAAATACTCATTTTCATTTTTGCATTACATCTTTGTTAGTAAACTGAATATGTTGACCAATGTCTGTCTTACAAATACCTACTTATGAAGACTTTCAAGTCCTTGCAGCTGATTCCCTAAGTTACATGAAAGATATTGTTTTAGCTTTAAGAAAATAATTATATGTACATATATGTAATGCAATCTGATACAAAATTCATCAAAACATTTAATTCAAAGAAGAATGTAACAATTTTGTGCAAAAGAGCATGTAAATTATTCAACAATTATTTACAAAGATCAAAGACCGTAAACAAAAGTAAATTTCTATCTATAATTTGATTCCAGTAAAATTCATTTAGAACTTATAAAATACTGTGTTTTTATTTAACTTTTAGCAGAATCAAAGGTGAGGAAAGGCAATTAAATAACTTGTGAATATGAATTTTGAAGAATAAATAGGAAAATGATACAGATCAAGCTTCAATAAATACATGTATGATAGTAGCAAAATACCAAAGCATACTATTTTACCTGTAGACAAAGCAGGACTCAAGGCTGTTTGCTACAGCAATCAAAGGAGACATTTTCTTGTCACTAGTTGTATCCTCTTTCTTTGAAACAAAAGCTGTAAATACATAAAATTCAATTATTTTGGCACCTAAAACTAATGTAGCCCTAACAAAAAAATAAAATACGCCCTAGCTGTTTGCAAATATTGAACTATTTCCAGCAAAATTTCGTATCACACTGCACCTCCTTGGATTACATGTGGTTAAAAGAATTTTTCACAACAGCATGTATATGTATAAGACATTTCTCATACCAAGTGTTATAACATTAGTTTTAAACCAAGCTTCAATAGTTTTAACCAAGCTTCAACAGGTGAAACTTTTTCTAGTACACTTGGTTGACTAGTGCTACAAGTGTTCTTTGACTTACAATAAAAGGTGACATTTCAAAATACCCATCATAAAATAGGAAAAAATTGAAACAAAACAACATCTGCTGCACACCTGTCACACTTTCATTGTGCTTAGAATACTTACTACAGTAAACTCATACTCTGGATAATGTAGTTTTTGTTGATTTTGAGTCAAGTTATGATGCATTAATTGTGCTGGAAATACTATAGCCTGTAGTTAGGAAAATTATCTCAATGTGAATGTTGAAGTTTTTTCAACTTGGGCCAGGCAAGCTTACTTCTGTGCTTAAAACACTTCCCATAGCTTAAAACTTGGCATTTCACATAAAAAAGCTTATTTTTCAATAGCCCTGTAGGACTTGATGAATAAAATGGTTTGGAATTGAAGGTGGGGAGCCATTCAGCACTATAACAACAATGTAAACTAGCACCTTCCTTTCATTCTTTCTCACATTCCCCATTATAACGTTCTGAGGACATGACCTCCTGGGGTTATCTGCTTTATGTCATACATCTGAAGTGAGTTGATTAGACATGTGAGGGTTAACTATTGTAGGACATACTACACCCAGCAAGTCATACAAGACAGACATATTTTACTTTTGTTGTAGCTGCTCTGAAGATATGCAAGCAGCCCACATGGGATTACACATAATGTACAGCCCTTCATGTGACAGTTAGGTCCAGGTACCTTACTTATGCAGTCTGTGGATCTGACAACTTGGATTTTCCCATATTGAACTGAAATTTGACACTATAATTTATAGTGTTTGTGATTAATGCAAATACAAAACTTTTGCATAACTCCTCACACCTATGATTCACTTCCCAGTTGCCAAAGGCTTACAGCATAATGAATGAGTTGAGTTCTCAGCATTAATGTGTCAAAAACTGGTATTATTCTTGCTCCTTTTTCTCCAGATAAGACTTTTCTATGAAATATGTAAAGAAAAAGTCATCAGTTTGTATTGAAAAATTAATTTTACTTTGTAAAAGAAATTAGATTCACTCTATTTGTAAAAAATAAACCTAATTTTGCTATCTGTAGCTTTTTTTCAAGTTTTTCCAATTTTCTTTTTAGTACTACCTTAAATGCATCTTCATCTATCCGAAAACATACCTTGAAGGATCTCTGGCACTGCAACATTGGCACTTTGGTTAAAAATCTTGACCGATGGGGAAGGATAATCCCACTCCATAACTCTGCTTGCTTCTATTTTTGGGGTGGATTCTAAGTTTACTAAAAACATATGCACTTTACCATTCTCACCACTAGTGGCAGTTACCCTCCTGAAACAAAACAAGACCATTTAAAACCTCTTGGAAAAATAGTCTGCAAATACATCATTATCATCATTGTAACTCAGATCATCAATGATGATGAATTTTTGAACTGACATCCTATATATATTCAAGGAAAAGGATTCGACAATATGTGCAGATATTTTTTCTATCAATCTAATTCAAAGAGGAAAGAAAGGAACAACCTAATTCCCATGATGAATGGAAAAATGATAAAAAAAAATGGGCATTTCACCCCCAAAAAATATATCAACAAAATTTATCATTTTAGTACCTATGATAAAGATTTTTTTTTTTTATATTTTAATTTTGAACTATGTGATCTCTCTAAGACAAGATTTCAAATATCCTTGTACCAGCATTTTTGTTAGAAGTGAGATTTTTAATTACACAAAGTAAGCTGCATCAGAGATTATGAGACTTGCGAGAGTCAAGAGAAACAAATGAAAACTATCCAGGAAATGCCTGTGTACTAGAATCACCACTTTACGGTTCAAAAGTTACGTACTACCGGTTCCATAAACCCTTACCTTTTATCATCTGTAGAATAAAGTACATCAATGCAAAGTGTAATTCCCTCAACATCTTCAAATTCTGGAAATGCACAGTAAGTATCTGCTTCTTGGTAGCCATGACTTTCATCATCACTTTGATATATATGAATACAACCATCACTGCCACTCAGTAGCCACACAGTCTGTGTAAATATAATGATCATTGACATACCAATAAAATTTATACAGGAAGAACACATATCTAACAGAGTATGAATCTTATACAAACACATATGCTACTTAAGGTTACAGTAATTCAATGTTGCTGTGCCAGAGATCCTTCCAAGTATGGTTTCAGATAGATTAAGATGCATTTGAGGTAGTACTAAAAATAAAATTGGAATAACTTGAAAGAAGTTACAGATAGCAAAATTAAGTATATTGTTATAAATTAAGTGAATTTAATTTCTTTTACCAAGTAAAATAAATTTTGAGACTTCATCTCTACATTTAATAAAAGTATCGATGTGGAAACTATACTGCACATGAACACTTACACAAATTAATACTAACCAAGCTTATAATTCCAATATCATCATCATTAACATCAATATGAAAGTTTTCCTTTCTGCACATTCTGCCTGAATTACTGTCTACAGTAGTTCATGTCTTCATCTGTGCCCTTCTTCCATTATTTTTTTGCCTTCCTACTAGTCTTCATACTGCTGTTTCCTTACTTTTCTTACTAACTGTTCCTTTTCCCTTCAACTCACTTGTCCAAACTATTTAAGGTTTTGAGATTGCTGCTTCTGGACAGGAGTACTTTGAGCAGCTTCCTCTTATGTAATATCCTCTTAATGCACACCAGTCATAAATCTGTGCACTTTTTCTTTTTATCGCTGTCTCTGCTGCACACAGCAAGACATGACTAATACACAGCCTAATATTTTTGCTCTCTGTTCAGTAATGGGGAACTTCTTTACAAGTTGCCAGGAACATAACAAACTTAGTCCTAGACATATAATTATCTCATCTTGATCTTTGCCTATAAACTCCTGAAGGATGGGATAGAGAAACTTTCAGATCAAGGGTGAATAACTGATGGGCTATGATTTTTTGCCAAAAACTTGGAAACCAGAGAGAATGAGTATACCCCATCCCTCCAATAGCCAGACTTGGTTTGAGAGACCATGCAGCTTGCCTAGTATAAGAATTAAAAAATAGTAATGCTACTTTTGCTTACACAATCTTAAATGACAAAATATTTTGACACTAAAAATGAAGTGTTAGTAACTTATTAAATCTAGACAGAAATACTGATACATATTGCCAAAACTGAACAAAAACTTACCTCCCATCCACTCTTGCCATATGTCTTTGTGTGGTAAAGATGATAAGGTACGAATTTTAATTCCAAAGGTAAGCAGTTTTGTGAAACTACATCCAAGGCACTATCACACGTCATATCCCAGTCTGAGTAAACATTGAAAAAACATGATTGCTGACCAGAAGTATCATCTTTCTGTTGGGAGGAATTACAAAATGATTATGAATTACATCACTGCAATATTTATTTGTCCTTGAGCAAGCCACTTTAAATTAGTTTCCATAAATATGTCAGCCTCGTGCCGTTACTGTAACAGTGGAACTCTAAGGATAGAAGTACCAACATAGTTTACAATACTGGTTTATTACTGCTATCAAACTGCCAATCAGAAATTTAAAAATGTTTTCTCAGCTTTCCCTTTACACTTTTTCCAATACTTAAATACCCCAGTGCTTGGCTTAATGCCTAAATCCTATATTCAATTCAATACTTAAATAGGATGCTCAATAAGTCATATTCCTCTACAATTTCCTCTTCCTTTTGTATACCATTACTGTCCGGCTCTTTCCAGCTCTTTTGGTTAAATCTCTTCCTTTCACCAAGTTTTCAATTATTCCAGCAAGCTCATGGGTGACTGGTTGATGTTTATGCTAGCTAACAAAAGAAACAAAAGACATTGTTCAAGCCAAATCACTATTTCACTTTTTTTCTTAAAGGCTGCCTCAAAATTGTCTTCCAGACCATTAATGTTTCGCTCAATTTATACAATATATGGTGAAGAATTAAAACTTCTTTAGCATATCACTTATGCAAATTTCAGCCCTACAAACCATCATGAGGAAACATTTAGTATATAAATGAACTTAAAAAATTAACATTGAAGTCTAACTTGATTTCTTAATGTGAGTAACTATACTCTGTTTTTTTCCATCTGTCCACCCGCCTGTGGTGTTTGCGTATGGTAACACTGCGTCCCGAGCTATAGATAGTTACGCTATGTGTAAGTTTTAGGTAAATAAAAGGATATCTGGGGGTACATTTGCAACTGAAAAGCATTTTAATAATTTACTGTATGCAAATTACACCGTTAATATTCGAAATAGGATATTGTTATTATTGTTGAATGTAACTATCCAAAGCCCGGGACGCAGTGTTACCATACGCACACACCACAGGCGGGTGAACAGATGGAAAAAAAACAAGTATAGGTATCTCTTCCTGTAACTATTCTCAAGCAATAAAGTTTTAATGTTCAGGATAACTAGTTTTTTTCATCTACTAGTGGTGAAATCAAAGGCATCAAAGAACACAAGCACTTGGACCTGGAAGCTACCCAGCTCAAGGTAAGGGCAGTATTACCCTGGTAGCATTTAAATGAAATATGGATATTATTTACAGAATTTCTTTTGCCTCTTGAAGGTCCCCTCAACACATGCAATTTTACTTGTAGGAGCTAACGCCCCATAGAAGTTTACTCTACCGTTCAGTAACTACCTCAGACTAAGTAGTAATAAATCCTGACTACAGATCCTGTAACTGACTAATCATTTTCTATTCTAAGAGATTAATTTCTTGGGTATATATGCCTGCGCTTCTTGGAATAGGGCACATGAATATTATGTGCACTAGCTGGAATGGAAGGAATACAAACCAAAGACTTACTAAGAGGAATAATGTTCCACCCATGATGCCTCATTAGTGCTATGCTAATGTAATCATCTTTAGTTTTTTACTGTACAGTATTTCCAGACCTGAGGCTCCAGTCCTTCAGGCTTAATATTGCAAGGTGATGAAAGGCTACCCCAACTACATAGCTACTGAGATTATTGTAAAGTAATGGGGTAATGTCAAAACCAATAATTTTATTTACAACACTGGTGTCCCTATGAAAACCATTACTTTACCTACATTGGTCCTCCTCCCAATAATGGAAAGTCAGACAACACAGAGTGACTATTTTCTATGAGAGAAGTGTTGGGGTTCAGATGCTGCACCTGACCCACAGAAATTCAATGAATTCTGGAGCTGTGGACCACAAGATTAAGCTACCAAAAAATAATGGGTTTGTAAAAGAAAATATATATATATATATATACGTATATAAATTTTTTTTAATGAATTTTATCTGACTCATCACCGCTGAATAACATCTAGTCTAAAAATGATATTTTTAAACTACAATAAAGTTTTGTGCATACTTACCTGGCAGATATATACTTAGCTATAGTCTCCGACGTTCCTGACAGAATTTCAAATCTTGCGGCACACGCGACAGGTGTGCCGCAACAGGTAGGTCAGGTGGTCTACCTTACCCGCCGCTGGGTGGCGGGTGTACGAACCAATCCCCCTCTCCTGTCAGATTTTCTCTTCCACCTGTCTCCTGAGGGGAGGCTGGGCGGGCCATTAGACGTATATATCTGCCAGGTAAGTATGTACAAAACTTTATTGTAGTTTAACAATATCATTTTTGTACATGAACTTTCCTGTCAGATATATACTTAGCTGATTGGCACCCTTGGTGGAGGGTAAGAGACAGCTAAACTAATAAGGAGAGAAAGGAAACAACTGATGTTGTAGGATATAAATAACCTTGGTTCTTACCTGTTCAGGCAGAAGACTTCATTAATACTGTCTCTGAGTCTGCATTGCCTAGAGAGCTACAGCTAGGACGTGACCTGTTGCTGAAAAACTCTCGGATCTACCACTGGGATATCTGATCCCTTTGTGTGGTAGAATCCAAGTCAGATCCTGTTAAAGGGAACTCGTCTGCTAGCTTAACAGGTCCTAACCACTACTACTGCAAGGAGCCACACTCATCAGACCACCTAACCAAACTACTAAAGGTTAGTATTACGACCTAAAGAGATGCCTCCATGCATCCTCTTTAAGACAACCAACAACAACAAACACAAGACATAAGGGAAAAAATATATACAACTAAAAAGGATGAGTTCCAGCTCCCTGCCCCAGCACCGAATCCGCCGATAAGTACGGGCCCAAGGCGAAGCATTTTTCATAAGTGATTCTCACATCACGTAAGTAGTGGTTCGCGAAAACCGATTGACATCTCCAGAAAGTTGTCTCCATCAGGTTCCGCACGGACATATTCTTGTTGAAAGCAGTAGAAGTCGCTATGGCTCTTACTTCGTGAGCTTTCACTTTAAGAAGCTTAAAATGTTCTTCCTTACAAGAACCGTGTGCTTCTTTAATGAGACTTCTTAAGAAGAAGGACAATGCGTTCTTCGATAAGGGACGAGTAGGGTCCTTTACGGAGCACCAAAGGACCTCTTGATTAGCCTTCAGTTGCTCTTTTCTTCTAAGGTAGTATTTTACCATTCTCACTGGACAAAGAGTTCTCTCAGGTTCTTCTCCTACCAGCGAAGATAACCCACAAATCTCGAAGTTCCTGGGCCATGGATTTGATGGGTTTTCGTTCTTCGCAAGAAACCCAGGAAGGAAAGAGCAAATCAGAGAGTCCTCCTTAAATCCCACATTTCCTTCAATCGCTTGAAGCTCACTCACCCTCTTGGCGGAAGCTAGAGCCATCAAGAACAGAGTCTTTGAACGAGGCTGAACTAGGGGGTTCAAATCTAGAAGGCCCAAGGAATTGAAGAACCACGTCTAAATTCCAGCTTGGAGTCTTAGGAGACTGTTTCTTTACTGTATCAAAAGACCTAATAAGGTCATGCAGGTCTTTATCCTCCGATAAATTGAGGCCTCTGTGTCTAAAGACAGTCGCCAACATACTGCGATATCCTTTAATCGTTGAAACGACTAGACCGCATTCTTGTCTCAGGAATAGAAAGAAATCCGCAATCTGGGTCACAGAGGTACTGGAAGAGGAAACGTTATTTCTCTTGCACCATCTTCTGAAGACATCCCACTTCGACTGGTACACTCGTAAGGTGGAAGACCTCCTAGCTCTAGCGATTGCCTTAGCAGCTGTTGACGAAAAGCCTTTCGCTCTGACCAGTCTCTGGACAGTCTGAAGCCAGTCAGACTGAGAGCGGGGAGGTTTTTGTGGTACCTGTCGAAGTGGGGCTGTCTGAGTAGATCGTTCCTTAGAGGAAGCGATCTTGGAAGGTCCACCAACCATTCCAGCACCTCTGTGAACCATTCTTGGGCTGGCCAAAAGGGAGCGATCAATGTCATCCTCGTGGAATCTGACTCTGCGAACTTTTTTAAAGTTAACCCCAGAATCTTGAAGGGGGGAAACGCGTAAACGTCAAGTACTTTCCAATCGAGAAGAAGAGCGTCTATCCCTATTGCCCCTGGATCCGAGATGGGTGAGCAGTAAAGATCCAGTCTCTTGTTCTTTGAAGTGGCAAATAGGTCTAAGTGCGGCCTGCCCCACAACTTCCAAAGGCTCTGGCATACATCTTGGTGCAGAGTCCACTCTGTGGGAAGGACCTGATCTTTCCTGCTGAGGAGATCTGCTCTTACATTCCTCTCTCCCTGTACGAATCTGGTGAGAAGTTTGATCCTCCTTTCTTCGGCCCACAGAAGAAGGTCTCTTGCTGTTTCGTACAGGGAGAAGGAATGCGTCCCCCCGTTTCCTGATGTATGCCAGAGCCATGGTGTTGTCCGAGTTTATCTGCACAATTGCTCCTCTTACATTGGACTCGAACTCTTTCAGAGCCAACCACACGGCCATCAGCTCTTTCCTGTTGATGTGGCAGGATACCTGGTCCCTCATCCAGGTTCCTGACACCTCCTTGGTTCCCAGAGTCGCACCCCAACCTGTTTCCGACGCATCGGAGAACAACACCAGGCTGGGGTTCTGGGATTGTAGAGACAGTCCCTGCGAGAACTTGTTGGGATCTGCCCACCATGTTAGTTCTTCCTTGAATTGGTGCGAAATGGACAGGGAGAACGTCAAATCCTGAGAACGACGACTCCAATTCCGATGAAGAAAGAATTGGAGCGGTCTCAGGTGCAACCTTCCTAGGGAAACAAATTGCTCCAGTGAGGAGAGCGTCCCCAGTAGACTCATCCACTCCCTCACTGTGCCTACTTTTTCCCTAAGAAGGTTGTTACTTTCTCGAGTCCCTGGGCTATCCTTTCCTGAGACGGAAAAGCCCGAAAACTCCGAGAGTTCATCTGGATCCCCAGATAAACACACTCTTGATCGGGAATTAAATTTGACTTCTGTAGATTGACCAGGAGTCCCAATGAATTCGTCAAATCCAGGGTTTTCTTTAAGTCCTTCAGACAACGATCTTTGGAATTGGCCCTTATAAGCCAATCGTCGAGGTACAGGGATATCCTCACCCCTTCTAGATGAAGCCATTGCGCTACATTTCTCATGATGGCCGTAAAGACTTGGGGGGCCGTCGAGAGGCCAAAGCACAGGGCCCTGAATTGGAAAATTCTTCCCCCCATCATGAATCTGAGATACTTCCTCGAGGAAGGATGGATTGGTACGTGGAAGTAAGCGTCCTGCAAGTCCAAGGACACCATCCAGTCCCCTGGACGGAGTGCTGCTAGCACCGAAGCAGTGGTCTCCATCGTGAACTTCTTCTTTTCTACGAAGAAGTTCAGGGCGCTTACGTCCAACACCGGTCTCCATCCCCCTGAGGATTTCGGAACTAGGAAAAGGCGGTTGTAAAAGCCTGCTGAATGATGATCTGCCACTAGTTCGATCGCCTCCTTTTCCAGCATCTGATCTACTGCTAGTTGGAGGGCCTGATTCATGATGGGGTCCCTGTATCTGGCCGTCAACTCCCTTGGGGTAGTCGTCAAGGGAGGCCTCGAAGAGAATGGGATGAAGTACCCCTTCTTCATGATTGAAAGGGTCCAAGAATCTGCGCCTTTCTGGGCCCAGACTTCTGCAAACTGTAAAAGCCCGGCGCCTACCGTTGTCTGAAGGACTCGAGTCTTACTTGGGAGGTTTGACTGACTTCTCAAAAGTCCTCCCTCTTCTATTCGGTTTGCGACCTCTGAACGAGGTGGATCTTGAGGTAGAAGCCCCTCGAAAGGGTTCCTGAGAGGTCGACTTCACTTTCTTCGTCTTAGTCGGGAAGGCAGGACGAGGCTTCCTTGCAGACTGGGCTAGAAGGTCCTACGTAGCTTTGGTAGAGAGAGCCTTAGAAATATCCTGAATAAGATGTTTAGGAAAGAGCTGCGCGGAGAGAGGAGAAAACAGTAAAGACGATCTCTGTGCGTGGGAGACAGACTTTGTCAAAAAGGAGCAAAAGACTGATCTTTTCTTCAAGACGCCTGCCCCAAACAGTGAAGCGATTTTGCTGGCTCCATCCCTCACAGATTTATACATACAGGATAACACATAATTCTGGTCCTTGTGTCTTCTTGGCTACGACTCCGAGAGACCAATCGAGAAAGTTGACACCTCCAACACTCTGAAAATGCCCTTCAGAATGTGGTCCATCTCGTTCACAGTCCACGTTGTTTTGGCCGAGTTCAGAGCTGACCTTCTAGTGGTTTCTACCAGGGCCGAAAAGTCTGCATCGGCTGAGGACGGGAGGCCCAGCCCTAAGGGTTCTCCTGTCTCATACCAAAATCCGGTCCGTCCGGAAAGCTTCGACAGGAGGAAGCGAACATAGTTTTTCCCCACTTCCTCTTGGTGCGCATCCAGGATCCGAAACTCTTGAGCGCTTTTTTCATTGAGAGGGTCGGTTTCATCCTCACACACGAAGACCCTTTCGTTGCCTTCGCCGTGGAGAACAACGAGTGTGGAGAAGAAGGAGCAGTAGGGCTCAGAGACTCCCCGAACTCCTGAAGAAGAAGCTCCGTGAGCTTCTTGTAAGAAGAAACTACTGCCAATGTACTCGTTTCTTCGTCAGACCCTTCCTGGCCTTCTTGAAGAGGAGAGCGAGGAGGATCCTTAGAGGAGTTCCTTGCGGGGGTATAGTGCGAGGTTGGAGACAATTGTCTCGAAGGAGGAGTTGAATCCACAGGAGAGCGGCGTACAGGAGAGCGACGAGTCGAAAACGAAGGGCGCCTTTCCGAAAATTCTTGTCTAAACCCGCACTCCTTCCTCGATGAAGACGAAATCTTAACAGCAGAAGAGGTAGGACTCCCGTCCCTTGAAAGACCACGTCTATCAACAGGGCGCTTACGAGAGGGAGAGAGCCTACCAGAATCCTGGCGCCTATCATGAGGAGAGCGGCTGCTAGGCGCCGAGCGCCTATCAGGCACAGGGCGCTTGAGGGGATCCTGGCGCCTACCAAGCGGCGAGCTGCTGCTTTATGGCGCCGAGCGCCTTTCAGGAGCAGGGCGCTTGAGAGGCTCTTGGTGCCTACGAAGCGGAGAGCGGTTTCTGCTATGCTCCGAGCGCCTAATCGGAGAAGGGCGTTCGAGAGGCTCTTGGTCCTTACCAAGCGGGAGAAAGCGTCTGTAAGGGCTCCGAGCGCCTAACAGAAGCAGGGCGCTTGAGACGTTCTTGACTCCTAGCAAGAGGGGAACAACGTCAGGAGTAGGGAGCCTCGAATCGAAGAGCGCCTACTAGGAGAACAAGCATTCAGGTTCAAGGCGCCTCTCCACAGGAGAAACAGCTACCAAGAGAAGGAACGCCTACCAGGCGCAGGTCTCCTACTAGACTCTTGACGTCTTACAGACGAGGAGCGACATCCATGCGAATAGCGCCTACTAGTCACGGGGTCCAAAGTACGATGATAGTAGTCGGAAGGAGAAGCACGCCTACTCTCAGAAGGGCATTCTCTAGGCTCTCGGAGAAGACGAGGAGAGGAACGACGAGACGGAGACGACGAAATGAGCCTTCTTTGACCTGAGCGCCTCTCTTCTCTTGAACGTACTCTAAAGGGAGGCGGAGCGTCTACCGGAGGCAGGAATCCGATCTGGAGAAAAACCTTCGTAATCCAAAGAGCGCCTGTCCGACGATTGGCGCCTCGACGCCTCTGAGAGAGAGAGCCAGGGGAGTGGTGCCACTCTCATGAATTCCTACGTTCTGCCGAAGCCTCCCCAAAAGAAGGATATCGCAGACTACGAGGAGAGCGTTCCTTTGACGAAAAGCGCCTAAGATCTCTTGATAGGGAGAGACACATCCTTCCTTCTACGGAATCTCGATGCTAAGGAGTCCGCCAGGGCCGAGATCTGAGCCTGGAGACCCGCCAGCACTCGAGTCGGTGAATCAACAGGATCTTCCTCCGAAGCAAACTCAGAGCGGGAGCGGGTTGAGAAGAAGGGCGATCACAGGATCTCCTGGGTTTCTTCGCTTGCAAGGAAGCTTCTTCAGAAAAGTCTTCTGGGCTGAACGCTAAAGTACTGAAGGGAGCCTCCGAAGCCCTCTTCAACGGGCGTGACGCCCCCTTAGAGTTCCAACCGCGTTTCGGAGAAGGCGAAGAAGACGAAGAGAAACTGGCGAAGGATCTACTTCTTACGTTCCAAGGCAGCCTGGGAGCGAACTTCAGGATCTGCCGAGGGGACGCTTGACCGGTGGGGGCTCTCCCTAGCCCTCCTGCGGTTTTCGACTTTCCTCCTCCACTGGAACTGGGAGTCTGGAAGAGGTCTAGGCCTGGAGGCACTAAGGAGCCGGTCAGACGCACCCTCCACATCACTGGGGACACTGCACTTATCACCATCACTGACACTCTTACCTTGATCAATTTGAAGAGTCTTGTCTTCCTTAGAATGCAAGGAAGCCTTTGAGGCCGCCGCCTACGAAGACGAAGCTACGGCTTCGGCGCGGGGAGCAGGGGCTGACACCTGGGAGGAAGGTTCTAAAACTACATTAATGTTAGTTTCGTTTTCACTCACTCTCGACCTGCTCGAACTCCTAGAGGAAGCCTTACACACCCTATCTCTTTCAAGCTTTCTAATATAAGAAGAAAGAGCCTTGTATTCATCCTCGTTCAAAACCTCGCATTCTTGACAAGGGTTACTAAAAGAACACTCATTCCCCCTACATTTTACACAGATAGTGTGAGGGTCAACCGAAGCCTTCGGCAACCTCACCTTACATCCACCAGTCAAACATACTCTAAACAAAACCGGAGTTTTGGGAACACAATCTAGATCAGACATTCTACAAGAAAAATCCAGCGCAAAGTCAAAAACGGTCCACAAACAGCGTATGCCAAGCCAAACAGAGCGAATACGTCACCAAAAAAAGTCCAAACAATCTCCAGGCAAGCGAGAATCGAAAAATCTGTCGAAAGGAAACGACAACAGTTGTTATCGTTCCGACCGACAGAGAAAATCTGACAGGAGAGGGGGATTGGTTCGTACACCCGCCACCCAGCGGCGGGTAAGGTAGACCACCTGACCTACCTGTCGCGTGTGCCGCGAGATTTGAAATTCTGTCGGGAAAGTCGGAGACTATAGCTAAGTATATATCTGACAGGAAAGTTCATGTACAAAACTCCATGATTAAGTTTCACCCAAAAGCAGTAAAGCACTTACCTTGATTATTGTGATTCCAACAATAAAATCTTCTTGAATAATGGATCTATTCACTGCATCAATTGACACAATTTCTGCACAACCTAGAAGGAAACATGAAATGATTACTATACATAATACTACTTACTATTTACACTTGCATAATGCTCTTAAAGATAAAAAGACTTTACCATATATGGTACACCATGTAAAGTCAAGTCCTGATTTTCTAGTCGTTCCAAAGCTGGGCTAGTCTGTACTTATGCATCAGGACATTAGGCTGCAATTCACATACTATAGTTGATTCACCTAAGGTAGATTCTTGGGTGAGCCCTATGCCCGCGAGACGTTTGTTTGGCGGCCGCTGATTGGCTGGGAGCTGCCTCGCTCCCGGTACCAGCCAATCAGCGGTCGCCAAACAAACGTCTTGTAAGCATAGGGCTCATCCAAGAATTTACCTTAAGTGAACCAGCTATAGTGTTGGTTAACAAGCCTGCAACATATAAAATACTGTACTACCATGTTTGGCCATGACAAAAATCATATGTACTCAAAATTAATCACTGTAATGATGAACATTAAACACTGGAGAAATTTACATTCTATTTAAACATACTTAACATCATCCATATGAGTCAAGCATATCATCCGCCATAAGCTAATTCACCCTCCCCTATAGAATATGCACAGGTACAAGTGAAAGTTTATGAAAAAGGCATTGAAAAAAAAATAAATCTGAATTCAAAATATCCAATAAAATACCAATAATACATAGTAGATATAATTAACCTTACTGTAAATGTAGGCATTTCTGTGAATGTTATTATTGATCATTACAATCCTTTATTTCTGTTTTGTTAATGATATTAAAGTATGTGAATGATATACCTTATCACAGAACATTAGTATATGGTAAAATCTTTCCTGATCAGTGTTCTTTGGTTAAAATAATAAATAAACCACTATTACAAATAAAGGCACAGTTTTAATACTGAAGTCATTATTATTATCATCATCACTTAACACAGATGATATTATGACCAAAAATGAATCATTTCTAAAGGATCTGCTCTTGAATGTAAGACAAAAATTAGAGGAAAGTAAAGACAATTTAGTTGGAGAGCTAGGTGAGAAGAGATCAAGGGAAAAAGATGAAAAGTAAGGCAGAAAATCCTCAACTCCTGAGGCAAGATAAATTGCAGGGAAGTGGTACTGTAGTGGCTTACCTGGAATGTATGTAAAGGGAACTTCTCTCATTAATGGCCTACCATTGCTATACTCTATGCAGTAGATCTGAAATTTAGCATAAATTATTAAACTGCAATAGACTTTAAAGCAACAAAACTTACCACTTCAGAACATTAAGTCTATATACCTATATAGTGGTCCCCCCATATTCGCGGCGGATGTGTACCAGACACCCCTGTGAATAGTTGGAACCCCTATAAAAATGCTGAAAACAGCAGATTTTGTTAGTTAAAACTCAAGAAAAAACTCAAGAAAAACCCACTAAAAATGTTTATAGTACTTGGGTTTTTTAATAATTTATCACATAAATTGCATTTTATGATGAAATTGATAAAAAAAAAAAAAAAAAAAAACAGGAATTTGTCGCTATTTCTCAAAGAAAAATAACGTGAATGTGCGAATTGTCCACGAATAATGTGGGGAAACGTTCTCGAGAGGAATCTGTGAATGTGCGAGTCCGCGAATACGGGGGTCTACTGTATTTATATATAATAAATTTAAATGCAGCCCACTGTCTATATTTCTCTTGCATAAGTTCCATTACAAAAACATTATGACTACAGAAAGAATGAATATGAGAATTGATGATAGTCATGTTAGAACATACCTTCAGTAGGCCATTCTGTTACCATCAACGCTTACAAAATACTATAACAATTTTCATGTCAAGTTACGAAAATATCAAATCTTATCACCAATGTACCAAGAATGAGGTGTCAAGCCAAGAGTAAGGTCTTGTGATGATTACAGTCTCCCGGTCCAATATGGGGTGCATCCATACAATGCCACTCTCTTGTAACAGTTCATACTTAAAATTAAAGTACAAGCTACATCAGGTCACAAGAGCCGCTAGTTTTCTGGTCAGTGAAATTGGGCAAGACCAGATTTGGTAGTACGTAATTGGATGAGTGACCATCAATAAATCAGAGATATCGTAGGGAAACAAGAACGTTAATGACACTTGGTGCAAGCAGCAGGGGTCACATTAAAATCCAAACTAGTGAGCTGAATGCTCAAACTGTACCAAAGTCTGCAAGAACAACTTGACACATGCACTGCAAGTATTTCATCGCCAGCGCTTCTTAACTCTCAACAGTATTTAAAGCAGGATATGTGAAACTAGCACTACTGCACCAAAAATATTTAGTATGTAAGCTGGCCGTGTGCCTAGGTACACAGATCAGAAACTACCCAAAATACAATTCTCCTAAATAAAACATAATGGCACATACAGCCTAAACTAACAAGCGTAACAAAAAATATTGCTGTTATTCCTGTACTTTCAACCTATTTACATCAACTAAAGCATAACGTAAAAAATATCACACCCTTGCATAACGTACAAAAATATCACACCCTGCTAAAAAAAATATACTATAAACCTTTTTGAATGGTGTTATGAAATAACTAATACGTAAATCCTTGTGTTACTGAATGATGCTACTTTTAATTGACCACACCATTTAAGGTACCAAGTGTAAGAACAACAACATATTCAAATGAATTTTTTTTGTTTCATAAATACAAAACTTTTTTTATTTATGAATTTCCTTCAGTACTGCAATACTGATCAGCCAAAATAGTCATCTTCCTAAGGCTTCTGAGTAATATTTGTATACAGCACTTTTATTGAAATTTTGGTTGGATAAATACTGGAAAAAGTTACACTAATTAAAAAGAAAATTCTTCGCTCATCAACAGCTTAAATTTATATTTGTTCATCAATGGAATGGAACAGAGAGTGTGACCTACCTTTCTTTGTAATGTTGCGACAAGAAGTTTAGTTAATCCTTTGGCATCAGTTAAAGGTGTAAGAGTATACAAGTTTCCTTGAGTTAGAAGGCTGAAAAAGAAATTTTTCTTGAAAAAAACAAAAAACAAAAAAAAAAAGCACAAGGCCGCCTAATATGCAATTCTTTATAAGTAAAGTGAAATCATAAGAGAGAACTTTACTGGATTATACTAAGGCTAAACAGTTTAATGTGAACATCATAAATCAATGTTTTAGTGCCCTTCTCAAAGTTTCACAATAATTTACCAATATTCAAACATTCACTAGGCTCTGTGTTTGAGTTAGGTCAGGTTAAATGGTTTGACTGACGGTGCCTAGATGGTAAATTAATTACATACCTCCAAAGTGCTTGGTAATATCTGAGTTATGCATAATATTTATAATCTAAAATCCTATCTGTCAAGAGTTTACACTCCTGATAAAGTATGTAATATCTAACCGAATTTAGTTACTATCTCTCAAATGATGCACAATCTGTTTAAAAGATACACTCATTAATGAAGACAATGACGTAATTTTACTTGTTTCCCCCTTACAAAAACCCCTGGGATGCTGGCAAGTAAATACCTAATACCTGTAAATATCAGCAGGATCCTAAAATAAAGTAACAAGCTCTCTCAATTTAGTTGTGGAAGGTTTGAAACAGCAGCCTTATGAAGGGTCCTACAGAGAATTGCCCTTCTTCCTCAAGTTGAGTCAAATGTAATGTATATATACTGTAAAGTACACTGCAGTAAGTAGCTCCTGACCAAGAGCATTTCGACTTGTACTCATTAATCATTTAACAGAGGTCCCCAGGATGGCACAATATAAAAGCATAAATGGATTTCAAGAAGTTGGTACTCTTTGCTCTACCCATGAATATCAAGGAATTGAGTTCTTTCAGGCCCACGCTCATAAAGAGTCTACTACAGCAGTCTATCACAAAATTTTCTTCCCTGTACATATTGTATATAAAGTACTAAATGAAACCAGAAATCTTCTGAAGAGTACTAGACACAATGTTTACATTTGTGGACAACAAATGCATGATCTTTTTATCTTATGATCAAGTTATTCCTGATGCTTACATAACCCGTATTCTCAAAATACCAATTTTATTTCATTTCAATAACTTGTGGTAATTCCAACTAATGAATTAATTGAGCTACGCTTAAAAACTATATTGGTTCCATATTGTTTCCAGATAATGAAAATGTACAAAAAAGACTAAAAAATTAATAGGCTACATGTATGTATATAAGAATAACTTAACATTACAGTGTTAGGAGATCTTAACCATAATACATACCTGAAAAAGTGGGCTTCACTCAAACTTATTTTAGATTTTCCATCTTCTAATTGAGGGGCAGCCATACTTCCTGGTTTTGTCCTCCATCTGCTGTAAGAAGTTATAGAAAGAGTAGAACACTTTTAAATACAGAACCATCCATTTACTCCAGCTAAAATGTTACAGAAAACTGTTTTTGTTATAACATATATTAAAAAAAAACTCCTACAAACATATATAAACAAAGTTTTAAATGAGCACAGTTAACTCAGCTTCTGACCAAATTAAACACTGTTCTTACTACTACAGTAACATAAGTAAAGCAGAAAATCTCCACATATGAACTGAACATCCCAACAAATCTTGTTCAACAAAACCTAGGCCAGCTCTTTGAGAATAAATCTGACAATATGGTACAGTTAAACTACTCAATACCATAGTGCTGCATAATAATCTTTACTGAATAAAATGGTCCAACAATTAATGCATGTAATTATTTTAAATCTCATGAATCAGTCCTATATGACAGCCCATAATGATAGTTGACAGCTGTTAATGACTAAAATCCTCTGTAATAATGTAATAATCTCTGAAAGAAACATAGGCTAGCTCATTTATATCTGTATAAAGCCATTCCTAGTTTTACAAACTAGGAAAAAAATTCAATACAGTATAAAGAATGTGTGCTAATTTGAATATAAGCCCTTCAAATGAGCTTGAATGAGGTGCTGGCTTATAGCAAAGCCAAGAAATAATAAGGGAAAACTTTGAACATGAAAGTCTGCTGAACATAAATGGTTATGACACAACTTTATTATCAATAATTTACAATCAAATTTAAAATATTATGACAATTTAATAATAGAAAAGCTACTATTTTGAGAGGAAAAATTTTGGACAATAATATAGGGCCAAGTCAAACAGAAAGGTCTTGATAATACTGTATGTTTAGTAATAACATTATGGCAAAGGTAAAAAGAGAAAAGCTGATCAATACTATGGATGGAAAGTGATTCAGCAACAAATCATGAAACAAATTTCACAACAAAAGCAATATCTTCTGCCTGGGCAACTGAGAGTGATCCACAAGTCCTGAATAGTAACAGTTGAGGCAATCAAGGAATTTAAGCCATTGCAGGGGCTTACATGGAGTAATCTAACTTAACCTAACCGAACTTATGGCACAGGGTCCATATGTGGCCAAAGGGCTGTGTTCCCCTGGACTGTCCCCAACCTTACCTAACCTTGGGCACTTTAAATTAAAATAAATAGGGTTGTGTCCCAACCTAACCTAACCACACCCAACCTAGGGCAATGGGTTCTTACATTATCTGCATAATCTAGGTCATCGGGCATAGATTCACTTTGAAATTATTGAAAAAAAAAATCTCACCTCCCTCAGAATTACAATACATCCATTTTGTATTTTCCTCCACACAAATACCAGGTTTCCAACTGCTGTAGGGAACTAGTGCCTTTACAACTTCTAATCTAATACAAAAATGATTATCAGAAACATAAAAAACACCCACTAATATTTTCTGTGAAAAACTGCAATACAGTCACAATAATATTCAAGGAACAAGGTTTGGGAACCAAAGTCTGTTTTTTCAAACAATGCATGAATTCCAAAATTCCACTTAACTGGAAAAACTTTGAACAAACAAATAAATCAGGTTTCAGCATTCTTCTAGCAAATATAACAATCAGACATTGAAAATATGTTAGCCAGTACCCATAATTCATTGGTACAAACAATTGTAGCTATAGGGTAAATGACCAAGCGGTGACACATCAGCCACCTCTCTTGGAATGCGGCCACTTCCCAAAAAAGAGCTGGAATTATGCCATTATTTCGTAATTTAGGAGAAAACACTGACTGAGAGGAGCATAGAGGTCTCTGCTTGCTGCCTGGATGGGCCACAACTCCTGACTTATGTTCATGGCAGCAAATTCAAGTACTTTTTTGGGAAGGTGGCCGCATTCCAGGATTGGTGACCACTATGTCACCGCTCAGTCCACTATGTCACCGCTCAGTCATCTACCCTAGTATATGTCGAAATATAAACAAAGAACTTAAAAAATGTCCACAGAAGCAACAATAGTTAAAAGTAAATAGCTTGCAAAAAGTAAATTTCTCCTGGATTTTAGTAGATTTTTTAAGGAGGCTTAAAACAAAGTATAAAAGAAGAATTAAAAATATAATCCAAAAGTGAGAATTGGTATAAAAGTAAAATATCTTTATATAAAGAGGGCTGAGGAAAAAATTGATTACATCAATACCTAATAGTCGTTGGAAAATGCATAAAATACAAGGTATGCAATCAGGGCAATATAAGATGCAGCTCTGAAATTTGGCATACAATGACTTAGGCTATATTAGTAGTATACTCAGGGTAAATGACCGAGCAACGACGTAACGGCCATCGATCCCGGAAAGCGGCCACCTTCCCCTAAGCATAGTTAAAAATTATGGCCAATCCTAGCAGCACACCGAGACCTTTACATTCCTCTCGAAATCAGAGTTTGGTAGATCTAGGGTACTTATCCGCTGCGGCCTAGACTATGGCAGTTGCTGTTTTTCTATGCAGTTTTACCTACTGAACAAGAATTTTAAGTAATATTTATTCGGGCGACTGTAATTAACCTCCCGGGGGCCAGTACTAAACACGATGAAATACATTAGACGCCCCAATCCCTAGTGGATGTCGTATCTGCGATTACGTTCTTTGCGGTCCGTGCGGAGTGCTTCTGTAGAAATACCCAGAGTTTTCTTGTAAATTACGAAATAATAGCACAACTAATTCAAGCGCTTTTTCGGGGACGTGGCTGCGTTCCGAGAAAGGTGGCCGCTATGTCGCCGTTCGGTCATATGCCCTATCCTCGTGACTTACATAGGTATTTCTACAGAGGCAATCCGCACGGACTGCAAGGAACATAACCGCGGATACGATATCCACTAGGGATTGAGGCGTTCAATGTATTTCGCCGTATTTAGTACTGGCCCCTGGAGGGTTAATTACAGTCGTCCGAATAAATATTACTTAAAATTCTTGTTCAGTAGGTAAAACCACATAGAAAAACCCCAACTGCCATAGTCCAGGCCCCCGCGGATTCCTAAGTACCCTAGATCTACCCTTACATATTCTACAGTCTTTTCCTTTAGTGAAACCTTGATCGCTTAGCCTATGGCCACGCTGCCTAAGCTAGGATTGCTTACGTCATGGGTATAGCCTACCTTACCAGAGAACTAGGATTAAACTAGCTAGTACTACACAGTAGAACCTAAAACGAATGATATAGTAGTAGTACCTAGCCTACCTAGTACCTAGGTATAGTAAATCGCCATCTCTCGGTTTTAACATAAATTGTCTATCCTGTTGTGTTACTGTCCCAAATGACTTAGCTATCATTAAAGTAGCTCCCGTTTCGAACGTTTTACTTTCTTACCTCGATCGATACGAGCTTAAATCCTCTAGTTAATCAGCCACTTCAAATAGGTAGAGTAACGGCAAAGAATCGAGTACTGACTACTGACTGACTGTTGTTTACATTTTGACAGAAGCGAACGACTCCAAAACAACATCGCCTCAGGTCATGTCATCCCACACCTGAAGTTAGGTTTACCTTGGAGTCCAAACGTCATTTCCGATGCAATCTGAGGTCACTTACCGTCACTTCTACCAAATAATATTTTCTTCACTTCATTAAACGCCTCTGATTTATAACTCTTGTCAATTACTTTGCCTTAAAAGTAGTAGAAGTAGTAGTAGTTAGCGGAATATGCTTTTGAAACGGCTCCCTTGCTTGTTTTATTCCTCCTTTGTCTGTGTTTGAGTTCCTTCTCCCTGCAATACCACACTTTTAGAAATTCCTTCCTATTTTCCGCTGCTTCCCTCGATAGATCTACAAATTTGAGTGTATTAGCTATCAAATTCTATTTATTTTCCTGATTTGGTTGCAGCACAAAACTATATCTATTTCTAATCTCATTGTATGTTGGACAGTAAAGTAAGAAATGTTCTAAATTTTCATTTTTTTCCCCTCACAGAAGAAATATTTTGTATCTTCTTTTCGTATCACCCATTTTATTATCAGTTTTATCAATTAAGGACGTCCAAGCTTTTCGTATGTAGCGCCACCTCAGTTACTAGATGGATATGTCCTTTCAATGTCTTTCGTCTTATTCTCTCTCTCTCTCTCTCTCTCTCTCTCTCTCTCTCTCTCTCTCTCTCTCTCTTTCTTTTCAGTATTGTTTCAAGGTATAATACCTTAAATATTTTTGCTCTCTTTAACTCCCTAAGTGTTCGTATATTGACACATAACTGTGTGTGTGTGTGTGTAGGGGAAGGCACAGGAATGTTTTGAGTACATTTTATTTAGCTCTCTTGTTGCATATATACTGGAGTCCGCTTACAAAGGTGATTCATGCATAAAGGACTGGATAATTCGAATGGGATGAGTATATTAAGTTGTCCTGGTAGGTTTTTAGAACAGAGTTTTATGCCTCCAGAAAACGTCGTATAGTTTACAGCAGAAATTTTAAATCGAGCTCCGTTTGCAAATCGGTATCGGAAAGGCAATGGAATCTGTGAATAGCATGCTAGTAAACCATAATCAGGTAAATAAAAAGAATATGGAATTTTAACCTACCGACCTAGTGTTATCGACGTGTTATCAGAACACTACCATTATTGTTTGAAGATGCAAAAATATCAACGGCAATTAGTCATCATGAGATAAACCTGTTACTCGCATACATCATGTATTTGACGAAGCCAGTAAATTTTAGCTCTCTAAACTTATTTTTTGGTTCTTCTAATCTAAACAGTGCATGTGCGTCATTCTCTCTCTCTCTCTCTCTCTCTCAAGTTAAACAGGTTTACTTGGATCTTGGCTCAAGTATCTCGACTAATAAACAGACAAACGGAAACAGGTAAAAAAATAAAAAAAAATAAATAAAAATAAAAGGTCGAAAATGTTCATGCTTGCAACAAAGAACCAAAGATTTATATTCTTGAAGTACTGTATCCACGATTAGACCTATCTAGGGGTCACACAATAATGTGGCGTCTGTTTAAGTGTTATTGGTTATAACATTACTTTAGTCTCGTCTGTAGTTCCCTAAGAAAGGAAGGGCTTGAGAATTAGGAAACTCCAGGAGTTAGTATGTTTGTTCAGTATTACGAAACGTCATCTAGAATGGAGGTCGCAAATCCTTTCCAAGATATAGTACTAGGACTATTTATAGCAATAGGACCATTTTGGTTACGAATTCTGTCTAAATTATCATCGATATAGTACCATGACTATTTAGAGCAATAGGACTATTTCGGTTACGAATTCTGTCTAAATTATCATCGATATAGTAGGACTATTTATAGCAATAAGGCTATTTCGGTTACGAATTCTGTCTAAATTATCCTCGATATCACTGGCGGGGCAAGCTTGATAAATGACGACATATCATATCACAACCGAGTTTTTCTTTTACTATCTCCCCAGGAGACATCCTGATGCATCTAGAACAACAAACTCAAACTGGGAAAGGGGAAGAATCATCGTTGTCCCGTCCGGGAGAAGGGCCTGTCGTTCACCCATGGTCAGGAGCTGTCCACTTTAACTGGCGGTGAATGAACCCCCGTTCTCTTTTACCCCGACTTCTCCTTAAGAAGAATAAGCTATCATGATAATGTAGGGTGAGATATTTCCATTTCTGAGTACGATGTTTTTCAAGTTCTTTCGCCTTGCTTCTTCTAAAGAGCTCTGGGTGATTAACAACTGTTTTAAACGGCTGGCGTTTTTATGAACGATCTCTTTTTGCTAGGTTGCATGAGAACCGATTGCTGCAGATGAGCCTTAAATTTATGTGGAGCACAATAACTCTTCTCTCTCTCTCTCTCTCTCTCTCTCTCTCTCTCTCTCTCTCTCTCTCAACGTTATTCCCGAATCTATTAGGCGTCTCGACGAGGCTAAAGACATTGTCCTAGTGGTGTATGCAGACATGTAGACTAATGACTTGGTCGATAAACATTCGAAATTCGCACCACACATACACACACACACACACACACACACACACACACACACACATATATATATATATATATATATATATATATATATATATATATATATATATATATATATATATATATATATATATATATATATATATATATATATATATATATATATATATATATATATATATATATATATATATATATATATATATATATATATATATATATATATATATATATATATATATATATATATATATATATATATATATATATGTGTGTGTGTGTGTGTGTGTGTGTGTGTGTGTGTATGTGTGTGTGTGTGTGTTGTGAATTTCGAATGTTTATCGACCAAGCCGATATATATATATATATATATATATATATATATATATATATATATATATATATATATATATATATATAGAGAGAGAGAGAGAGAGAGAGAGAGAGAGAGATGAAGACGAGAGAGAGAGAGAGAGAGAGAGAGAGAATCATTAGCGGGATACCAGAGAAAGGAAAATAATTATCCGCGAAATGGTTCCCATTAAAATGCCACACTTTCGACTTCGCATCAGTGACGATGGCAATAAAGCGCTGAAATTAGGAAATAAAACTGGCGATCGCTCGCGAGGTATTCCCCCTACGCTAAACCGAGTAAAAGAGAAGCGGAATGACATAGGCCTATAGGACTCTAGAACCTAGGATATTAGCCTTCTAAGAAATCTATGGATAACGACTCTGACACACACCAGAATGCAAGAGGCAACTCGTTCGTTGGATGAATTTCCAAGCATCTCTCTGTATCTGACATAAATTTACTTCTCGGACGAAAATCGCACAAGGTTGAGATAGAGATGTACTTTTGTTCCCTGAATATTTGCGTGCTTGGATCTCGGATATGGCGGGAGCGAGCAAAATGAAAATTTCAGCCTACACGAACCAGATTTCTGGGAAGGCGCTTGTCATTTTAAATTCTTGAGAATTCGCAAGGGTTGTAGGAGTTTAAGCATCAGTATATTTCGAACGAAGTTGGTATTCCTGATCCAGATCCTGGTAACATTTGTCACTAACGATGTTTTTTCTCTTGGCCATATTACTAAAAACTGTATACTAGTTAAGAGTCAATAAACATTTAAGAAAAATGGAATCCTACCGAAGAATTAATTTCGTAAAAGGTCACGTGAATATTCTCATCTGACTGTTAGCTTCTCGCCTATGTTCTGGTTGACATACTACAGACAGCATTCTTTAGAAAGGTTTAAAAAATGTTTAAAAAACGAACAAAGTTAATATATTGTTGGCCATTTCACTTAAACTATACGGCTCCAGATTTAACAAAAATGATCTACCAAACTGTGTCATGTTCCTCCGGCATATCTAAATCTCACACCATTTTATTTACTATTTTTCTAATTTTACTATACTTTTCGAGCTCTTGGCACTTTTTCTGTTAATTTTTTTTCGGATAATAGGTGGGTTTCATTCTTTGGCAGATTGTGTAACAATTGATAGCCGTTTTCGGCTTTTATTGATAATAAAAAATATCAGTGGTTCCTACCTGGGTACCCTACTAGACATTTTCTTTATTATTGTTCTTGTCATTCAGATTATCTGCGCTTAAAACGTAAAACTTTTATATAATTGTAATTTTAACGTTATCACTCGTATGAATTCCTTTTACGTCATGATTTTTTATATATTTTTTCAATTTCATTTTTTTTCCGGTGATTTATTTTGTGTTCAACGAACTTATGTTATATATGAGCTCATGCGTATGTGGTAATTTTTGCTAAGTTTACAAAATGACCGGATCTAAGGTACACACACACACACACACACACACACACACACACACACACCCATATATATATATATATATATATATATTATATATATATATATATATATATATATATATGGGTGTGTGTGTGTGTGTGTGTGTGCAGACGCCTTTCCTTTTTTTGTCTCTCATCCCAGTGTGCTAACTGATCTGAAGGTGGTAGGTCTCACCACCCCCACCCCCACCGCCAACCCCGGCAGCGTCTGGGTTTTCCGAAGTCTCGCAAGCTCCGATCATTATAGGCCGCTCCGTTTCTTCAGCATTTTTCTCGACGCCTCCTGGAGGAGAGTTTCCGCTACGGTGAGGCGTCACCCCCTCTTAAACTTGAGCTGAGGGCCCCGAGGCATTATGGGAAGGAATTATAGAGGATTCTGTTTGCTTTTGTCGCTACTGTGCTCCTCGTGCGTTTAGTTTATTTCTCCCAACATAGTCAGAACTGGATAGTACTAGTTCTTTCTGCCGCCATGGACTATCATGACAGCAAAATGTTAATAGAGCTGATTTGCACATAGTTCTTGAAAGAGCCACGCAACATTCATGGATAACTGTTCTCTTTTGGTCCTCATCCTTCTATAGCCTACAGTACTCCCAGATCATAGGGACTTTGTAATAAAAATGAAGAAGCATTTTAAGCCGTCATAATCTGTGGCATTATCTTTCAACAGGAGAAAGCTAATGGTTTGTTCTCTACTTCCAAATGAAGTATTATTCCTTAAGAACTGGGTTCATAACATGTTGATCTATCGATATCTCTCCTATATTGATCAAGTGGCGCTTTCCCTGTCCTAAAACTAAAAATTTTAACATGATTGTATTTTCGTTTAAGGTCACTTTTCTCTTGGTTCCTGATTTCACTTCACGACACAGTCGAACATTTAATATAACCACTGCCTCTTCCTCTCTTCCTTTTTCACTATGGCTCTGTCTCGCTCGCTCGATAAAAATAGAAGCAAACAAAGAAAGGTATTTAAAAAAAAAAAGTAATGTCAACACATACATACCTTTGAAAAATTGACGACCAACTCGCGTCTTGGCAAAGGCAGGTCTCTTTTTATGACGTATATCTTCTTTATCAAGTCGTGTGCCAACGCTAATATTTTTAGGGATTCTGCACTTCATTTTTAAGCCTAGATTCTAACAGCTTCTCAGAGACTGGTTTATTTAAGATGCTTCTGATATTAGTAAGCGTTATGATATTTACTACGATGAGTTGACGTTTATCAATATGGTTTCACTACTTGAGGTTATCCACAATTCGGCGTCTAGAAAGTATACAGTGGGTATGTGGATAAGGCAGGGACTATATACTTTGTCCGTTTCTGGGAGCCACCATCCTATGTTAATTGACACATATATCAAATAATAACGTAACGCTATATATGAAATGACATACATAAGTAAGAATGAGGTTGTGTGTGTATAATTAGGGTGACCATTTATTTGACTTGCGAAAGGGAGACAAAAGTATATAGTAAGCCCATGTGCACTTGTACTTATGATGAGTCGTTATAAATGCAGAAGTTTAATATATAAGTATATTCAATTACAGGTGATGATAAATGAGAAGGTCTATCATCAGTGTTTTTATTCAGATGTTATCGCTGACATTTTAAGGTCTATCAATTATTGTTTTTATTTAGACATTATTGCTGACATTTTAAACAGTATTCTTTAAATTTAAGGAAGATTACAGACATTATTTTAAAAAGTTCTTACATCATTCTTTGGCGTATTTTTGGCTTGATTTGATCTTTACTAAGTATATTCAATCACAGGTAATCCCCTCAAAGGGGGAGGTATGGTCACCCTATGTATAATGCAAGTTAAGTCAAACCCTCTACTGCAGAAATCTTGTATACAACTTTGGTAGAGGCTAAGGTTTGAAAACACTAGCCTTCGACCACCACCTAGCACGAGGTGACTTAATGTGGCACATGAAATGAAGCTACAACAAATGGCAGACTCATGTACTAACTAACCTACTCCTATGAAGTAGCCTTAACACGATATAACAAAATGGGATGTAATCATGTTACTACCCTCCAACTAGTTTCACCGCTCGCTGAGGAGCAAGAAGCAAACACCACGTTACATACTGAAAGGCGGTAATCAATCGCCATCGCTGTTTCGTACTTTGTATCAGTCTGCCTAATTTGAAGTCGTACTGCTACCCTGTTTTACGTACCGCACTAATTAATTTATTCAATATCAAAATGCGTCGGTTAGCGCAGACTTCAGCGAGCAAATACGAAAAAGATAGGGTCTGACGGCATGGTAATCTTTTCAGAAGATAATAGAGTATGTGCTATAATTTTGGAAAAGAAGGACTGATTGGTGGGAAACACCGGCCATCAAGTTTAAACACAGTCTTCCTCCGTCGAATTATACTCGGCAATTTGCTTGACTAATCTAAAGTGTCGTGTTAGAAGAAGAGATCATGCTGACACAGACTAATATTAGAAGTTCATGAAGAGGTAGCCCATAGCCTAGGCCTTTTGGATAATGGCTAATCTTACGTGTAAGGCATTACCAAATATTTCGGCAAGTGGAAAAGCATAGGCCTATACTAACCTCTCCTCAGGTCGGCGTATCAACTTTCGTCGCCTTTGCCCAAGGTAATAAATGTCTCGTAAGGAAATTTATAGTATAGTTCGTAGTTAGTGTAGATACTTATGCCTTACCAATATAGCATGCACTTTAGGTACGCCAAGAACATTTTCGCACGTTCAAAAGGAAATTATTTGTATTGAAAGGAATTCTATATTTAACGATTTTCCGTATGGGAGGTCCATAAGTTCACCTCAAGCGGTGCACCGTAGGCATTACCTATATACCGTTCTATGCAGCGTCCCTTCGGCCCTTAACTGCAACCCCTTTAATTCATTTTACTATTCCTCCGTTCATATCTTGCTTTCCATCCTCTCTTAACAACTTTTTCGTGGTGGAACTGCGAGGTTTTCCTCCTGTTACACCTTGCAAACCTTTCAGCGCTGAATTACCTCATAGGTCCCAGCGCTTGGCAGCAAACCTAAATATATTCCATTCCATATTTACGAATGTCATTAGAATTTGTTTCGGCTCTTTATATCTGATCGTGGTTCTTTTGTCTCTTGTTAGGTCGTTCTTTGTGATCTGAATATTTTTTTTTCGACAAGTATGTAGAAGGTTTTGTTTGTGAAACTGCATATGAAGCCTAATATTTATATTTAATCACCCTTTATAAATTGGTGTTTTTACCAGCCTCCGTACCGCCTACATGATACAAAAGTTCCCAGGAACATGGTCTAGAGGTCAGTAACCTTTTTTTTTTTTATCACGACTTCTGATAAATCATGATTTTTATATATCCATGTAGGTCAGTGGAATAAAATGCAATATTGCCAATGCACAAGGACAATGAACCGACAGTCAAGCGATCTTTGATTAGGGATTTTAGCTATCCATGTAATTAAACGAAAATGGTAATATAAGCCTTGTAGTTTTACCTTTTATAAGTACTGCTGTTATATTGCTATAGATGTTGTATTTATCATCTTGTCATCGTTAATTTATCTAGTTGTATTGATTTAATGATGCGTTGTGTACTGATTTAATTTTGTTTGTATCATTTTTAAAACTTTCTAAAGGGTTGAGTGGTAATTAGACTGTTTCTGGGCGGAAATGGCCAGCCTTCATGGTTTAATTAGTGCAAATGATTGTGTCCATACGTTCCCTTTATCTCTCTCTCTCTCTCTCTCTCTCTCAGTAAACTGTGTCTTTGGGCTTACAGCGCATAATATAGTGATGATGTTTTTGTATATACTTTTTAACAGTAGGCCGATTCCTCAACAAGGATTGTAGGCTCATCAGGAGCGCTTCTCTTCAGCTTCATACCAAGTGTTGAAACCCCCTAGACTCATCTCAATTGTCCCACAGTACTGTAACACTAACAGTAGTGGCTTGAGCAGCCTATCTAAGCCGAAACTTACGAGATATTCAACTGTATATACATATATATATATATATATATATATATATATATATATATATATATATAGAAAAAAAAAGAGAGAGAGAGAGAGAGAGAGAGAGAGAGAGAGAGAGAACTGTGTATTTGTGTGTTGATAAATGTTCGGTCTCATTGCATGTACATCTGTACTGATATACCGTAGGCTTTATCTTTACACAGACACACGTATATCTTGCCATACAGTGACAGAATTGGGCTTGTGCTGTTGCTCACGTCATCAAATTGTTACAGTGATAACATCAACACTATCCTCACCCGCATACATACAAGATAACCTCATATTTTATTAAAGAGAGAGAGATAGAAGGAATTTTCCTTGTTCATTTCGTGCATTGCACTAACAAATTGGTCTGCGTATAACTAAAACTTCTATTTCCTTCTAGTACGAGATATAGATATTTAGAGTCATCCATAAAAAAATCACTTGAAGTTGTGTCAATAACTTTGATAATTGTGATAGACCATAAATGTTAAACTTTGTCATATTTTACGCCTCCCATACGTTTTGACAAAACCTACGTGGACGCTCAGGGTTGATAACCTCTGCTACACATTTGCCGTATGATTCATTGACTTATTCGTGTCCCTTCTAAGTTATGGAGTTTTATAACCACCAAAAGTTTACCTAATATTATATTTACAAATAAATGCTCGCATGCTTGTCGACTAATAATTTAGTGAATACTCAAAGAATAATGGTTTAAATCATACATCCGTATAGGTTAATTCACGTCCCACGCATGCGTGTTGCAAGGCAGATCAAGGAAATTGGACGAGTTCCTCCATAACGTCAGCACGCATAGGCTACTCAAATTTATTCATAGGAATGCATAGGCCTTTTGATACTCCGGCAGTTAATGATTTACCTTGCCTTCTATGCCGTTAACAGTGAAAATAATGTTTGAGACAGCGTTTATACAACTCATTTACGTATTTTCTCTTCACGTAATTGGTTACGTAAACAATTATTCATTTTATTGTGCATTCTGAGCAAGAATGCATTCATTACTTAAACCTAATTTGAAAGGTATTCCTTTGCGCACATCTTCGCCGCTTACTTGTGGAAGTTTCTGGCATCTGTGCCTCAGTCAGCCAAACTACACGAGGGTTTTCGAGTACGTTGACCCCGAGAAAATGACTGCTAATCCCGGACTGTTTTAATATCGTACGACCATACATCGTGTTATCGGAGACTCCCATGACTGAAAAGTTATTTTTTAGCACTTGTAGTTTTATATGCAACCGCCTTTCTTCCGCATTCGATGGGCATTTTCTCGTAGGAATGGAATGAACTCTCTCAAATCGTTTTTCCGTTCGACTGCGATTGCGATCGTTACTTTTCGAAAGCGAAATCTTAAAACACCTTTGCCGGTCCTAAAATGTGTATTGAAAGGGCTTTGCGTCAAGCGCATTCGGTGAGCATCGCGATATTTCGTAAAACGGGCACTTTTAAAGTATTGACATCTCAATCAACCTGCCGATGCCACTGACCCAGCGTCGACGTCGTCTGCTCCGTCTGAATCAATTTTGGCGCCACATTTGTGCGGAGGGATACATAGGTTTGTAATGTTAAAAATCCATGGAAGGAAAGTTAACCTTAGCAAACTGATGGTGGAAACGGACTCTTGAATGAAAAAGGAGGGGCGCAGAGAGCGGAGAAGGCGTATCATTCGAGAATTGAGATGCCGATGTACGAGAGTGAACGAGGTACTAGCAGCAGCATGGTGGGGTCATTGACTCTGATACGGAGGCAGTCTTGTTGTGAGTGTGCATTTATTCCTTCCCAAACCTCATCACAACACACACCTCTATTTAACCATTTAGGAATCCCTGTCCTCCTCCTCCTCCTCCTCCTCACCTTTGCGTTCGACAGTCGGGTCGACGCTCACGACCACCTTTGACTTGGAGTTTCGCATCGCGACCCAACTTAGTGAAGTCGGTCATTGGATTCCGCGGACCCGAAACTTAGTGAAACTTAGATTTGGAGGAGTGACCGGTGCGGGGGGACTAGACTAAGGTCCCGTTGCCAGCTCTTTGATGAGAGAACGGGACTTAACGTACGGACGGACGGACGGGGCAGACTGTGGAGGGATAAAACGGACTACACACTCAATGTTGTTGCACAGTTGGGCCGACTTCTTTGAGAGTTTCCGGGCCGGAATAAAAACGGAGGATTGTTGACGAGTTTATTCATTCTTTTCTCAGACTTTCTGGGCGGTGGAGAGATGCTCAACTGAAGTGATTGTTGTTCGGAACACGAGGAAAATTGTGTCACGAAAAGACACAGTACAGTTCATGGAAGGTATTTGGCTTAAATAAATCAAATAAAACCAACAATAAGAGTCATCCAAAACCAGTAGTGCCAGTGGTTCATTTCATTAGGCCTAAGCTGATTGATGTTTCCGTATAAATAGAAAACAGACGCTTATCATACAGTTTTCGAATGTGTATCTATTTTTATCATACATGAGGCCTACGTCACATGAAATAGATCGGTATTCGATGTGAAAGTGCAAAAATGAATGGTATAAGGAGTGTCGATAACTACAGCAAAGTTCAAATAGGCCTAAGTGCTCCCGTAGAGAAAAATTCTGTCACGGGATCAGTGCAAGAAGTGTCTTGAATTTCTGTTGATGATAAGCGACGGAGGTCGTTGATCCCGAAGAGAGTGGAGTTGTATATGTGTTTTAACTGGCTTATCAGTGTGGATATCTAATCTATACTCGGCAGTCAATAGATATAGGAGAGCCTTCACTCCCTCGCTTGGGGGCTTTTGTTTCCTTGTTTTGTTTGACAGCTGAATATAGCCTAATTCAGCCTTTTTTGGGAATTATTTACACGTCGAAAGCTGTCATCTCATTTATTCATCATGCAGTTAAGGTAAGTTCGAATCCCAATGTAAAAGTCAGTAGCATTCTCCCGAGTCTTGTGTGCTTCGGGGAGAAAGATTCATTTAGTAGGAATACTTTTGAAAGGGAGATGATACTCCGGGGTGACTGACCTCCAGTATTCATAACCTGCCAAGTTTTCGTCATGTTGTGTGCATATTATCACCGGGTCTTGCGTCATTTCGTAAGAATGTCAATGTGGCGGTCTTACGGATGTCGCTTTCCCGTGTTTTAAATTGTTTTCATGAGGCATTGAGGCAGAATTTGAACTTATATCATTCTCCAGGTTGAATCTCGCGCGGCTGGGGTGAACACCCTTTGGTGGTGGGAAACGCATGTGCACTGACGTCGGTTGTTTTCGTGTCGAGATTTTCACGGCATTTTTGCGCGATTTTGCGTTTTGTAACCTTCTTGGGAAGGTCCCTCTTGACGGATCGCGAGGGTATTGACCTCTTATCTGTGCTGCGTCCGGCGTTGGCCGATAATAGGAGAAATTTCCTTTTATTTCCCCGACAATCTTTTAGAAAGTTTCCCTTTTTGTTCTCGTCGGTCGGAGAGATTATCACCAGCTTTCGATTCCGGCAGCGTGTATTTGGTTATTTGTTTGTCTGTCTGTCTGTGTTTGTGTATGAGTGAGTGGTGTAACTTTTTTTTTATCATGAGTGAAATTATTGATTTCGTTACTTGAGTTTTTTTTATTGTTTTGATGACGTTTTAAACAAAGAAACGATATTCAAATTAAGGTCGATTTTATGCGGCCATTTACGTCCTACTATTGAACCTGAACGAGGAGGTTTTATGCAGTAATTGATATAAGTTCTTTCCAAGCTTATTTATTTTAAATTTATTGAGGTGAAGTGGTATGGTAGATTACCGTTTCTTTCTATTATTGCTCTGTTCTACTTTCTTTGGGAGAGATTGGGCCATGCAGGCTACATTCATTGTTTCACATTTTGGTTAGGAAATCTACGTGGTTATGAATAACTGAACGAATAACTTCATTCAAGATAATGATAAATGATGAGTCGCAAATCAACCAGGAAAGCAGCTTGTACTTCTTTCTGTACTTGGAGGAACATTCTCGAATGCTTAATTTCTTTCCACCTCTCGCTAAGCATGAGATGACGTCACCAGAATAAACCCCCCAATAGTACTTTTGCGTTATATCGATCTGCCGGTCTTTCCTTCTTCAGAATGCCAGTGTTGGTGTAGGCTGCAAAAAGCATAGACACAGAGTCGGGGAAATCGTTCGTCATCCGTAGCAGAAATGGCGTTGCTCTTAAGAGTCAATAGCCTTTGTGATGTGACAGATTATTACGAGGTAAGAGGAGTTTCCACGCCCAGGGTTCTCCCTTTTGATGGGCGAGGCTCTTGACTTTTGTTTGTGGGTTGATTCTAAGTCCCCGTTAAGAAAAATGTTAGGCTAAGCTGAAAAATGGATGGACCACACGATTTTGTTGACGCGTGGGACAACAGCCTATATTTCGCCAGCCCGCTACTCTGGAGGCAATGCACTGGGGCGACTTCTCGGAAATGCAATTGCACCGATGCCCTAAATTCAGCGACACAAAGAGGTTCGACTTTGTCCTGCCTATCTCTTCGAGTGCTTTTCGCCTCCAGGAAGCACCGCCGGGTTTTAAAGATGGGGACGTTGGAGGTTGTGAAACTGAGTTGAATTCTGCTTTCCCCCTTATTTTTATTTATTTATTTATTTATGTTTTTTAGGTCGGACTACTTTGTTTCGTAGGCTTATGCAAATATCTCACGATTTTTTTTTCCGCTGAAGCACATGCACACTTGTAAATTAGGCCTATATCTTGTATTAGTTATTGTTTTGAAATTATTTTTAACCATATCTCACTTATAGGCTACTAACACGTTCCCATAGCACCCCCCCCACCCCATCCATCCATCCATCTACTCCGTTTACACACACATACATACATACATACATACTACATACATACATATATTACATATATATATATATAAATATATATATATACATATATATAATATATATATATATATATATATATATATATATATATATATATATATATGTGTGTGTGTGTGATGTGGTGTGTGTGTGTGTGTGTGTGTGTATGTGTGTTGTGGTGTGTGTGGTAGGGGTTCCTGCTTGAGCAAGTTTGACTCTTAAAAACTAAAGAAACGCATCACCGGGAGATCGTGTGATGCCACACCTCCGTGATGATTCGTGATTTCCAATGAAGGGATTTGATACCCTGGCATTTTTTTCTTCCCTCTTCTTCCCTTATAGGCCTAAGTAGGCTCGTTCTTTGACGGCCTTTTCACCGCCTATAGGAATGACGTTTTAGGAAATAGTACAAATCAGAGTTAAGGCGTGACTAGTAATACGTTACATTTTAAATAGAGTACCTTGCTGAGGACATATGAAACGCTGATACATTCACACAAGCGACAATTTCCACCCAGTAATAATGCCTAAAGACTACGGTGTAGTAAGTACTTCATGCAGCGGAATGTCGTTGATTTTTTGCTACTAGCAAAAAATCAACGACCAACACATAAATCCAGCAACCCATTTTTTATTCAAACCATTAATCAGACCGACACCTGTGGTCTAAAGAGCTCTAACCAAACTCTGATTTATAGACCTATAGCCAGGATACCAACCAACGAGTTGGGTATTCATTGAGGAATCTTGGAGTTGCCTGTAGGCGTATGTTGCAAATTTTCAGTCATCAAGAAGCGCTGATTGCGGGTGTTTGTGATATGTATGCCATTATAAATGGAGGTATGATTTGGAATGTCTCCTGGTGAACCAAGAGCTGATTTTAGCGATGGGTTCGAAGGAGAGAGAGAGAGAGAATATATGCTTATTAAAAGTGATATTGGTAAGATAGGCCTATGATAAATATCGACTGATTAAAGGTATGGCCTTTAGACGGTATAGTGTCGAATATCGGCTGAATAAAGGTATGGCCTTTAGACGGTATAGTGCCATTGATCTGAACTTAACCTTTGGGAGTTAATGCTGCAGTTAATTATCGTTACAGGCAGCGAGGAAGACTGTGCACTATATATACTGGTTTTTTCCATCTGTCCATCCCCCTGTGGTGTTTGCACATGGTAACACTGCGTCCCGGCCTTTAAATGATATCCTACTTCGAATATTAACGGTGTAATTCGCATACAGAATATTATTAAAACACTTTTCAGTTGCAAATGTACACCCAGATATCTTTTTATTTACCTAAAACTTACACATAGCGCAACTATTTAAAGCCGGGACGCAGTGTTACCATGCGCGACCACCACAAGCGGATGGTCAGATGGAAAAAAAACAGAGTATAGACATATCTCCTTTCATGTGATGGATACAGAAATACAAAGATGGCCTTCACATCAAGCGATCTAGTGATCCCCTATCGTCGTTAAAATGGGTGTTAATGGGTGAGTTTCCCGGGTAGTGGTTCAGGGGTGTGGGGGGGCAGGGGCACGGCAGGGGCCGGTTGCTGTTGAGTAGGTACTATAGGTAGTACCGGGAGCCATCCCATCCTGCGAACATATCCCTTTAAGGTGCACTGAGGACGAGCCTTCTTGAGGTATCCCGAACTTGTATGCCATTTCCAAGCCTTCCCATTTAAGAAGGCTCCCTCCTACTTACAATAGAGCAGCGCAGACTCGTTAATCCCCCTCCTCTCTCTCTCTCTCTCTCTCTCTCTCTCTCTCTCTCTCTCTCTCTCTCTCTCTCTCTCTCAGATTTCCAGGGTTCGCGAGAGATTCAATAAAAAGTACATTCAAGTCAAGACATTTATTTTGTCATATTCTCTCAGAGTCGCATTTCCAGGGCTGGTAATGCAGTTTCCAAACGTTATGGTAGCTCACATTTCAGGCACTTTTGTTCTTTTAGCAGTTGCCGTGTTGTTTTAGAGATGTAACCTCTTACGTTACACGTATTTTTTTTTTTATAATTTTAACTTAATACTTTAGTATTCAGTATGTCCGTTCTCGTAGGACTATTGTTAATGGAGTCAGGGACACGGTAAATATAGGCCATTCCCACATTTTGTGTGAGTGTGTGTGTGTGTGTGTGTGTGCCCGTATAGGCTACCCGACCCGAATGGGTTGTGGCTAACAGAGAATCGTTGTCAAACAAGAATGCTGTCAATACCCCCGTGTGGTTAGGCCTATTTATGTGCAAGATAGTTAGCCTAGTCACCCTCCCCTCATGAGGGAGGTTCCACCCTCCCCTCCCCTCCCCTCCCTCTCTTCCCTCCCTCCCAACCACATTCTCTTTTTTTCCTCATGGTGAGGAGGCTTAATGGTAAACGATACTCTGCTCAGGTATGGGGTCATAATAGGCCTACGCTTAACAGGATTTGCCTTACTTCGAAAAGTATTACGAAAATTATTTGTTAATGTGGAGGGGATATTGGCGTTTTTCATACAAGGCATAGTTGTTTAAAGATGGCAAGGATGATGGTGATAATAAGCATGATATTTTCCTCTATAGTATTTTTTTAACTTGACACTGATCGTGGATAGGCTTCTCTTAGACGGTTCTCCTGTGGGATCAGCGCTTCTTGAATTGTTTCATCTCTCAAAGACAGTCACCATTTGCTCGTGAGTCATATTCTTGGCAGATGAGCGCCTAAACATGGAAAGGTAAATATTCACGAAAAAAGATCAGAGAGATAATGAATGGCGTTGTGTATGTTCCAGAAGAGAAGATGATTTATGAGTAGCATGGGTATAAGAAAGAACAGTTAGGGTAACTGCATAGCGACCCAGCGTTTGCGTAAGCAGTCCTAGCAAATAGAAGGAGACTGAGAACATAGAATAGACTGGTTTGAGTTGGAATAGGCTGGCATAGGATTGATAACCTCTGAGAAATGGTAATTAGGCCTAGCCTTGCTCCATGTCATTTTAATTTGACCAGTCCGTGACAGAAAGATGGAGTTTGTTTTTAAATTCAATATCTCCCGAATTCTTGATTTTGCCAGCTAAGTAGCTGCAGCTGTATTCTGCCTGCCTCTCTAGTATAAAATTTACTGCAACTCAAGTTTGCTTGGAGTTATTAAATCGAGGAGCATTGACAATCAGCCCGCTTTGGTTTACGTTTTGTTGATTGTCCAGATGGGGTTTCGGCTGAAGATTTAAAGAAAGGAAAAGCTCTGCAGTAGCATAAAAGCTGTCAGGGTTTTTATATTAATTCCGGGCTGCTGCGGTGAATAATATTTGGGGTAAACCCAACGGAAACTAGGCTGACGTCAGTCACCCCACACACGAATGATCCTTGGACTTAGCCTACATTTTGACTCCAGTGTTATGAAGTAGTCTGCTCGCTTGTTTGTGTTCGCTTGTTTAAATGTTTTGCAAGAGCCAGTTCAGTTTTATAAGTCACCGGTAGCTGCTGTTCGTGTTAAGGGTTGGTTTGTTTAAATTGGGGTTTATGAAACTGCTTCAAAGATAGGGGGTGACATTTAAGTGGTAGAATTGAGTCTAGTCGTATGGTTTATGTTAGCTATGATAAATGGTAAAGTTTTGACTCGTGCAGAAGCATTGCGTGCGCGCACATTATGTATATGCATATATATATATATACATGTGTGCGCGCGCGCTCACATAATACAATTCTACCCATGTCCAGTACAAGCGACCAAACAAAAATCCAACTACGCCATCAATCTGAAACGGCAGGAAAACGGACATTACCCCATGAATCATCACATACACACGAATCTTACGCACTAGTTGTCTTTGGCAGAACTTGAAAAAGCAGCATTATGTTGGTTGTCTCATCGCACAAGGTCATTGACACCGTAAGCTATCAGGCGAGGAACGCAGGTGATGAGAGAGAGAGAGAGAGAGAGAGAGTTCAAGCACTACTGCAAGTGATAAGCTCTCTCTCTCTCTCTCTCTCTCTCTCTCTCTCTCTCTCTCTCTCTCTCCTGCAAATACGTGTTGTATACGTAGTTACCAAAACACACACATCACATATATGACTGTATATATATACATTGTATATATATATATATACTAAATATATATTCCCATATATAGTATATAGATATATATATATATAGTACATATATATACAGAGTATGTGTGTACTTGTGAAATATCGCTCTCTCTCTCTCTCTCTCATCTCTCTCTCTCTCTCTCCATCATACGCCATTTTATATAACTGGCACTATTTGACTGGAAGTTGCTATCCTATGGTTTAGCCTAGATACGAGACGCAGTCGATGCTCAAGATAGTGCGTCTGTACTTGAGAAGTGACTCAGAACTGTTTTTTTTATTATTTTTTTTTTTTTCAATATTCTTTGTTTGAAATGTAGGATATATAATTGCGTGTTTACCCTTCTCTCTCTCTCTCTCTCTCTCTCTCTCTCTCCTCTCTCTCTCTCTCTCTCTCTCTCTCTCTCTCTTGGTCAGCGTGTCACTATATAATTTTTTACTCTTTATTCGTTATGTTATCAAGGATTGTTGTATCATAGGATTTTTTAGTCAGAGTCGAATTCCTTTGTAGGATTCAGATTTAAATTATTATTATTATTATTATTATTATTATTATTATTATTATTATTATTATTATTATTATTAATTCTTAATCAAATTGTAATTTTCAGTTTGCTTAACTCCTATCTATCTTGAATTATCTGCTAGAACGACAAATGGAAGCCTCTCTCTCTCTCTCTCTCTCTCTCTCTCTCTCTCTCTCTCTCTCTCTCTCTCTCTCTCCTCTCTGCATTTCTTTTTTTTTTTGCCGATTTCAACTACTTTCACCATGAATTGCAACTTTCCCCTATTGTTTTTTCTTCTTATCTTGTATTTCTTCTTTTCTTTCCTCTCAAATTCTCCCTTATGGTACGCCTTTCATTTTTCTCTTTATTTCAGTGAGAGAGTCCTTACAGTTAGACTTGTCAGATCAGCTGTTTATCTGTTTTCATGTATGAATTTTTGTGCCTAGTGGCCTGTTGATTTTTTTAAAATTTAATCTTGAGTGAAGACTTTTAAAGATATCAATAGCGTAAGGGGGTAGTGCCGTCAGTGTACCTCATGCGGTGCACTGTAGGCATTACTTAATGTTTGTTTCAGCGTGTCTTCGGTCCCCAGCTGCAACCCCTTTCACTCCTTTTACTGTATCTCCTTTTATATTCTCTTTCTTCCATCTTACTTTCCACCCTCTTCTAATAATTGATTCATGGTACAACTGCTGTGAGGCTTTCCCCCTGTTACACTTTTCAAATCTTTTTGCTGTCAATTTCAGTTTCAGCGCTAAATGACGTCATTGGTCCCAGTGCTTGGCCTTTGGCCTACAATTCAACATTCGGTACAACTCAGTTTGGCATACATAAGCAAATCAGAGTAGAGTGAAGTTCTGTATTTCCCATGGTTGTGTGTTTTGATGTAATTTGACGCGTCATTTGTTTTATGATCTACAGTCTTTTTCTACCAGAGGTCACGTCTCCAGAACTGTAGTTTCCCGAGATTTGACTTTGCAAGCACCGCTTCCCCTGCTTGGTTCATGTAAATTCAGCAACAGTTCGATTGATTGTGTATGGATGCACGTGATTATTTGTACTCTTAACTCTGCCTATATATATGTGTGTGTGTGCGCGTGTGTGTGTATGCGCGCGCGCGAACACTACATCTTTCTATCATACTTCCTCCTGAGTATTGATTACGTAAGGCTCATCGAATGTCAGTTATGAAACGTCACGTGACCTACTCACAGTAAGTTGGGCCACATCTTGAGAGTGTGGTAATTTTTCCCGATGCTCCAAGTCGCCTCACAGCCTGCTTAGACTCCCATACTCTCTCTCTCTCTCTCTCTCTCTCTCTCTCTCTCTCTGTCAGTAACGTGTTTGATGAGATACAGGTTAGGTTTTCATTGTGATTTCTCAATTAGTTTATTATTTTTTTATTAATATTTTTCGATATTACATTCTCTCTCTCTCTCTCTCTCTCTCTCTCTCTCTCTCTCTCTCTCTCTCTCTCTCTCCTGTCAGTGATAGGTTGTAACGTGTGTTTTGAGATATAGGTTAGGTTTATCATTCTCATTTCTCAATTAGTATATTATTTTTTATTAATATTATTTTTCGTTACTGCATTCTCTCTCTCTCTCTCTCTCTCTCTCTCTCCTTCTCTCTCCTCTCGCTTCTTCTCTCTCTCTCTCTCTTCCTGGTTTCCCAAAAAAAAAAGGTGGATTTAGGTGGCACTGGTAACGTGTGTGTTGAGATACAAGTTAATTTTTCATTCTGAATTCTCAATGAGTTTATTATTATTTTTATTAATATTTTTCGTTACTACATTCTCTCTCTCTCTCTCTCTCTCTCTCTCTCTCTCTCTCTCTCCTCTCTCGACTGTGTCAGTGATAGGTTGTAACGTGTGTGATGAGATAGTAGGTTAGGTTTTTCATTATTTCTCAATGAGTTTATTAATTTTTTTTTATGATATTATTTTTCGTTGCCATTTAAGTTGCTATTACACCAAATAATTCAGCGGGTATTTTCTTAGACACCTTGAAAATGTTAATTAGTTTTGTGGTTGGCGTGTGTATGTGTGTGTGTGTGTGTGTGTGTGTGTGTGTGTGTCATCTAGGCAAAAGCAGATTAAAATTGCCTGCACTCCGTTTCTTTCTGTCCACTGATGGGCTTACTCTCCCCCCCCCCCGCCTCTCCCCCCCTCCCCTCCCTCCTCCCCCTCCCCCTCCTTCCCCCTCCATCCCTTCTTGCCCCAGCTGTTAGCTCCTCTCGTCCTCTTCCTAAATCTCATCGTGCTGTATCGGTTCTTCCTACACCTACTCTTTCTATTGGCTCTTTTCCTCCTCTTCCTCCTCCTCCTCCTCCGCCATCGCATTTTATACATCAACACCTCATCCGTCTTCAACATCACTACCACCCCCTCGTACCCTTGCCCCTCCTTCCCCCGAATCTGTCATAGATGGCCCATTTGTTGCTGACTTTCCAAGTACGACATGAAATAATATTCGCTTTGCCGAGCGCTTTCAAGGAAATTGGCCCTTATTTGATTTTATTTTATATTTTTTTTGACAGATTTGACAGAGTATTTGACACACTTGGCGCAAATTTGTAGTGCGTGCGTGTGGTGGATTCAGGTGTTTTAGATTTTAAAAGAATTTATGCTCGCGTGTCGTAGGCAAATGTAATTTTTTTTTATTTCAAGTAAGAAATGATGGCTGCGTTTCGCGAGTATAAATGAATTTGGGTCAGAAGTCGTCCTAAGCTTAATAAGGGGTGTGGGGCTGGCGGCTTCATCCCTGAAGTTTTGGTGAGTAACCGGAAGGCTTTTCTGTGCCCTTCTGGTGCCACATTCTCTCTCTCTCTCTCTCTCTCTCTCTCTCTCTCTCTCTCTCTCTCTCTCTCCTATAAATATATATATATATATATATATATATATATTATATGGTTATATAGATTTTATATATATATATATAATATAATATAATATATATATGTTATATATATATTATATATATATATATATATATATATATATATATAAAAGGTAGGTTACACATC
>NC_087200.1:89761213-89816213 GCF_015104395.2 Macrobrachium nipponense | reverse complement strand
AATTTGTTTAAAAGTTCACCAACATCTAGGAAGAATTCTTGTGCGAAATTTAATGAAAAAGAGTTGTAGGAAAGTTGGCCCGTTCTTTCGTTGAACACACTGAGGATTTCTCGACATTGCAGGGAATGAGAAAGTTTTGATTGGACTAATAGTTTATGGTTGTACATGACACATTTATTTTGGGGAGGTTGATATACATTTGCGTCACACACACCACACACACAGAACTAGGTTAGGATACGGTAATAAAAGTCAATTTAAATAACATGTAAGTAATTATTAGGGTTTTAATTAGAGGTATCGCGGTGATGGCTTTGACGTGTTATTTGATAACTCCTTATAGAGGAGAAAGTTGGTTATCATCTTACAGTCCTCTCTCTTATCCACACTCTTGCAAAGCCAGTTATTCATTTTCTCTTGGTTTTCTCATCAATCCGATACAAACGTAATCGCTATTGAGTATGTGCGTGCGTATGTTTGTGTTTTTTTTTTTTTTTTTTTTTACACCATGTTGCACTTAAGTTCAGTGACCCAGACATTTACTTACATTTTATATATTAATTAATGTCGATCATTGTACTGTGTTTGCTCTGAACCCAAGCTAATTGGAACTGACCGCTGACCGCTAGATGATCCCTGTTGGATGTTCGCTTTTTCGTTGCGTTAGGACTACATAGGATATACGGGTGGAATGATGTAGCAGTTTACAATCAGCGTGGCTGTTTGTTGCCTAGGCTAAATGGGGAGCATCAAGCTATTGTTTGCTCAGTGTCTAGGATGTACATAGACCCAGCAGTATAGGTTTAAAACGCTGTTGCCACATTTAGTAACTTAGGCTAGACAAGAAACGTATGTCTAATGTTTTCAGATTCTGGAACTTACCTTAGACTGTAGAAACTGCACTACTATACTCTTGTTTTTTCCATCTGTCCACCCGCCTGTGGTGTATGCGTATGGTAACACTGCATCCTGGGCTTTAAAGATAGTTACGCTATGTGTAAGTTTTAGGTGAATAAAAGGATATCTGGGTGTACGTTTGCAACTGAAAAGTGTTTTAATAATTTATTGTATACGAATTATACCGTTAATATTCGAAATAGAATATTGTTATTATTGTTGAATGTACGCTGGATGTAACTATCTAAAGCCCGGGACGCAGTGTTACCATGCGATAGTCTTTGGTAGAGTTGCTTAGCTTCAGAGTTTATTTACCTCTCTTGGTTACTTATACTCTGTTTTTTTCCATCTGTCCACCAGCGTATGGTGTTTGCTATGGTAACACTGCGTCCCGGGCTTTAGATAGTTAAATTCAGCTTACATTCAACAATAATAATAACCTTATTTCGAATATTAACGGTGTAATTCGCATACTGTAAATTATTGAAACACTTTTCAGCTGCAAATGTACACCCAGATATCCTTTCATTTACCTAAAAACTTACACATAGCGTAACTATTTAAAGCCCGGGACGCAGTGTTACCGTGCGATAGGACCACAGGCGGATGGACAGATGGAAAAAAAACCGAGTATAGTTTAGCTGACAATTACTTACTGACTCTTCAGACTATACAGTTGTATTCTTTAAGTCCTTTGTGGCCACATGATTATTGATTTTGAACTTTAGGCCGTGAGATCATTTGGATATTATTAAATATATACCTTATTGATTGTTTGTTTGTTTGTATGGTGTTTTTACGTGACTTCCGAACCACGTCGAGAGTGAACTTCTATCACCAGAAATACACATCTCTAACTCCTCAATGGAATGGCCGAGAATTGAACTCGCGATCATCGAGGTGGGACGTCAACACCATACCAACCACGCCGCCGAGGCTCTCTTATTGATTATGAAGTGTAGGACTTGAGATCATGTGAATACTGTTAGGTATAGCTTTTAATTTTCATTCATATTTTCCTTTTCTCTTTTTTCCCATTATAAGTAGTTTGTGTGTGTGTGTGTGTGCTGGAAAGGCATAGCACATTTTTTAGTTGTTAATATAAAGGATTTCATTGGAAATGCCCTCTACTATTTTTCCTTTTTCCAATGCATTTTGTCATTTTTAATAAAGAAAAAAAAAGTTATCTGTAAGTTAAACTTATTGATTGCTGCGTTAGACTAAGTGGTCACCTGAAAAGGAAGACAAGAGAGAGAGAGAGAGAGAGAGAGAGAGAGAGAGAGAGAGAGAGACTAAATAAATGTGATGTTGGAACGGGAGGTGCCTTATTAATTCAGGGAGCGCAAGAATCCGCGGAAGATCAGGCTTATGTCAAATTTTGTGAAGGGGGTCGACGTGCTGCTTGAACCACAATCGAGCAGTTGAAGTTATTGTACGAATCTGGTATTGACAGCAGTGGTTTTTTTTTTCTTTTCTTTCTCCTTTTTTTTTATTTAGAGCCATTTCTGGTTGGGGAAGCGACTTTAGTTAATGCTGTATATATATATATATATATATATATATATATATAATATATATATTATAATATATATATATGTATATATGTATATATTATACATATATATATCTATATATATATATATATATATATAATTGTAAAGGATAAAAATGGTAGGCATTATTATTATTATTGAAGTTACTGAATAACCGACAAAAGCTCTATTAACCCCCCCCCCCCCCCGCGGTGACATGCCTAAAATTCCGCATGGGGGCCAAAATCGCGAACTCTGATATTCCGCTCAAACGTTAAACAACAACAACAACAACAACAGCGAAACGTACCCAGAAATGGCTGCTGCCATGAAAGCGCAGGAGACCATAAGTGCTTTGCACCTTTTAAACCCAACCCGTTTCTCTTTTTGTCTTTTGGGTATAGCTATATCACTGCACGGGAACGGGAGAGATCCCTTTAAGCTTTACGCCTCTCTCTCCTTCTCTGTCACGTTTGTGTTCCGTCGCTTTCTAGCGCATGACCGCTATCTCATACACATCATTATATATATATATATATATATATATATATAATATATATATATATATAATATATATATATTATTTGTACGTTCCCATGTATTTTGCTACCATGTCCAAGACTTGTTATAAGTTTAAAGTTTGGGAAAGTAAATCCACAGTAGTATGCCTGTTTAATTTTGTTATTTAAATATCTACTGTGTATATTTTAAATAACAAAATCAAATAGGCATACTATTACTGTGGATGTAATTTCCCAATTTATTGACTCATGTGATTATGAGTTTACTTTTAAAAGAGTTTATTACGTAAGTACTGTACTCGGGAAAATTAGATTGTGACACTCGTACATTTAAAAAAAGAAAAAAAGTTATGCGAAATCACTACGGAATGAGCTGCTAAAGCACAAAGGGCCTCTGTTTGCCAAACATTGTTTTATGGATCTCCATAACCGAGTGTAACCTCACAGGCGCCCTGGACGTGTCAAATTTTGAAGAGGAAGTACCCAAGGAATAGTCTCTCCAGGCTGATGGAGCTACGTAGGGTAGACCGAGTGGAGCCGATGCCAGTTCATCGTTTCAAGTGACCAGCCGTTATAACAATTGATAAATAGACGCTAAGATTGCTAGGCAGATATATACGACCAAGAATGGAAAGGGAAGGGAAGGGAAGGGAAGGGGGAGGAGGGAGGGGTGTCTCTGGGCTAACGTAATCGAAGCGGGTGTCAGGGGTGTGTTGCAAATTAATGGATCGAGCCCAACGGACGAACTATGGTAGTAGGCGCCGTCACCATGAGTCTAGCGATCCTATAGCGATCGCGACATTTCCTGTCCAGATAGGCTTCGTCGCTCGTTTTGTCCTTTTTTATTTCTGAGAAATTAATCGTTCTCCGAGAAGCCGTTGGCACGAGTGCCTACTTCGGATTAGGAAAGAGCTTGAAGCGTTGGAAAAAAGGAAGCGACGATTGAATTGTTGTAACCTAATATAATTATCTATTTACGTAGAGAGCTTCACGGGAGGCATTCGCTTTTCATTCGGTACTGTTTATCAGATATATAATGACTGGATTTTACTTACAACCATTCGTAAGCCGACGAATGGTTATGTGTAGGACTGTCGGGGAGAGGTGTTGTAAGGGGAAGGGGGGAGGGGGGGTACCGGCGAGTATAGGCAGTAACAACCTTGCTCAATGTCGTGGATGTGGTGTTGCTTCCTCTTACCTTCAACCCCCTACCCCTCCTCACCTCTCCGTCCCCCCCCCCCCCCCGCCGCCTTCCTTTCTTTCTCTTCTTGTAGCGACTTCTGGCCCCCTGCTACCTTTTGGTTAGAGCGCCTGTGGCGTGTAGCCTATAGCCCCAGGACCTTACGAAATGCGGGACTGCTCCTTCCCTTTTATGCTTGTTCGACTCCGCAAGTCGCATTACTCATATATACACGTCAGATGCCAATGACCTCTAAGTCACAGAGCTACGGGATGACGTCACGCCCCCCCTGGGAGGCAGGAAGCGAAGGCATGATGATGATGGTATTAATAACCACACCCTCGCTGCATCTCCTCCTCCTCCTCCTCCTCCTCCTCCTCCTCCTCACCACCTGGCCGAAGAAATATCGGATGAAGATGAATCAGACGCGATGGTTGATATACCGGGCCTGCCGCTCCTAAGCATAATCGAGTTGCGGCCATCGTCGTCAATTCCAACCCCTCCCCCCCTTCCCCCACCCAGTTGTATCATCTGCGACGGCCGAGTATACTATTTTTCCACGAAAGGGCAACCAACAGTCAGCAGGTGAGTTCAAGAAGTTACTGGTGGGGGCGAGATCCATGGAGAGGTCTTTGACCCCGGGTTTCACGTGCTAGACGGCGGTGTGCCACATCTCTACGCTAGCTGGCGAGCTGTTGCCACGTTTCGCTCTCCGTGCCAAAGGACGGTCGATGACTTCTTACAGAATAATATTTTGAACTCCTGCTGGTGACGTCACAGTACTGTTTACATTATGAAAGCTTAGTATGTAAGGTGCCAAGCAAGATTTTTTTATTTTTATTCTATTGATTGCTTGCATGATTGCTGTGGTTTACATGGTATTTTTAAGTTTGTGTTATGTAACCGTTAACGTGGACCTTCTGTTTGGGAAAAATTATGCCATATCTTCCGTGATTGTGCATAGACCTTGTTCATTTACAGAAGACTGTTAGACTTGGGCGGAGTTCAATATTAATGATTCTTCGTTATAATCACACACACACACACACACACACACACACACACACACACATATATATATATATATATATATATATATATATATATAGACAGGTAAAAATGTTCTGTAACAACAGAATTCCATCTAATAAAAGGAGCCCACAAAAACACCAAAATGTAGAGAGAAAATACTATATTTCAGTCTCTGAAATATAGTACTTTTCTCTCTACAATTTTGGTGTTTTTTATGGGCTCCTTTTTGTATAAATATATAGTATAATATATATATTATATTAATATATATATATATATATATTCTCCGTATGATGTTCAGAAACTTTATATTCAGTTTGTTATGAAAAAAGTACTATTCGATAATTCCGTACTGCAACTGGTCTCTCTCTCTCTCTCTCTCTCTCCTCTCTTCTCTCTCCTCTCTCTATCTCTCTTTTCTCTCTCTCTCTCTCTCTTCTCTCTCTCAAAAGAAGATTCATCAACGGCGCAGGAGGAGGCCTATTCAGGAAATTATTGATTTGCTACTAACGGTGATCGCTTCCTTCTGCCTATAGTTTAGGGAGGGGGGAGGGGGGTTGGGGGAAACGCCCACACCAACGTATCCATATTCCATTTCCATCTATTTCTCCCTCGGCTGATAGACAGACACCTCGGATGCATTGCCAATATCTCGAAAAAAAAATAGTATTTGGCAACGATAGTCCAAATCCGATGTGCTAACCTTGACTTTGAGAGAGAGAGAGCAGCCTCCTGTGCGATAGGCCTAGCGGTTGGCAGAGTTCACGGCTACTATAAGCTCGACTCCATGGGAGTCCCTCCACACCCCTTACCCTACCCCCCACCCCACCCCGCTAAGACCACCCCTCATCCTCTCCCACAATTGCCTTACAGCGCGTTGTTCACTCTGCCCTTCAGGGAATACTTACGAAAGGGAAGGATAATTCCAGTAGTGAATATATTAAGTCTAACAACCTTTAAAAACCCGCTCGGTTCCGGAATCAGGTTAGGATATTCGTCATCCTGCAACAATACGTAAGTTCGTTACACAGTGACTCATTGATACGACAGTAGATTAAGGCTCGTTGGCATATCCGCGGTGGTCGTTGTTTTTCTTTTTCCTTCCTTTTTTTTGGTATTAACGGTCTTTGGTGTCGATACCAAGCGTTGTTTAGCTTTCCTGGTCTTCTGTCTTTGGAGGTTATTTTTATTATAATATATACTATATATATATATATATATATATATATATTTTTTATAAACATATATATATATATATATATATATATATATATATATATATGTACGTTAGTTTTTGCAACTTTTAACGCTTCTTCCCAAAGTTATCATTATTATTATTAATTTATTATTATTATTATTTTATTATTATTATTAATTATTATTATCATTATAGAAGATAAAACCCTATTCATATGGAACAACCCACACGGGCCATTATTGACTTCAACTTCAAAACTTCCACGGAATGTGTTGTTCATTTGAAAGAAGTTGCGGAAGTCAGTAGGAAATATATGCATATATAAAAAAAAAAGAGTTCAGTCCTTAGAGAAAAGGGAAGTAATGAACCAACACAGAATTAGATAAAAATACGAATCGATCGTCAGAGATGGCAACTGTATATCAGCACGTTAACTGTCATTTTGTCAATACTTTCACTATCATTTGCGCAAGAGCCTGGGCTCATAATCGTTTGGTTAAAGCCCTTTGTGTTCATTTGATTTAAGAGATTTTATGTATGCAATAATTATTCGACAGCAGTAAGGTCTTAGGTAGTTATAGAGAAGGTCAGTCACTAATGAGCTTTCTTGAAAATACTGACTGGAAGTGATAACGGTGACGCTTTCTAAGAAAGGAACGTATACTGGTTATACTACCCATAAGTACATTATATATGTATGCATAGTATACACACATACAGGAGACGTATGCAGGTTATGCAATACATAAATACAGTACATATGCACATATATATACATACACGTTCCAGTGTCTTCATTTCTACAAACACACATACAGACACACACACAATATATATATATTATATATATTAATTATATTCATATAATATATATTATATATATATATTATATATATACTATATATATATATATTTGTGAGTGTGGATGTGTTATTCCCGGTTAGCATTTTTGATACATGATAAAATAACCAAGTATTTTAACGATTAAGGCTATTTTGTGAAAAGGCAGTATTTCTGTATGCAATTATTACCCAAGTGATGTTAACCAGCTTATAACGATTTTCTTAGAAAATATCTGTAATGGCGTTTTCTCTCTCAGTATTCAACTGACTGATTATGAATAAGGTTAATTCAGTTGTACAATATATAGTACTCTAAATATAATCAAAACACGCTTATTACCAAGCGTAATTACGTCATGTTTCACGTGAAACCACTTGGCGGGGGAATTTGAATCCACTTAGTACATCTTGAGTGTACTTCCTTTTTTGTTTTGATGTCAGAATGGGGAGTACGCCCTTAGGTTGGACCTCGTAATAGGCTGCCCCCTCTTCCCCCCCTCCCACCCCCAACCCCCCCCCACTCAGGGGGGGGGGGGGGGGGGGGGCTCCTCCGTCTTCCTCGGGTCGATGAGAAACCCAGCCTTCCGAGGGGCATCTCCAGAGTAGAAAACTTGGGGGAAAACAAAGACAGCTTTTGTAAACAAACGATTAAGGGAAACGAGAATTGAGGAGAGGTGTAAATATTGTGAGTTTAACTTTGACAAAAGTGAGACTTGATGGTTATGTGGTGTCTTTTGAGACAATTGAATATATGCTCATTAGATCAGGAAAAAAATTTAATGGGTTTTGTCGTAGGATTGCAATTGTAGATTTCGTTGTAACGTAATGTATGATTGAGTGAATATAAAGTAGTCTATATATATATATATATATATATATATATATATATATTTAAAATATATGTATTTATTATATGATATCCATAAGAATTTTGCAAAACAATCCACAGGGGAAACCAAAGAACGGCTAATATATAATTAAAATCCTGTCACGCTCAGCATCCTGACGTAATCAAAATAAAAACCAAATTTAAAAAAGATTAGCAAAGACCCAAGTAAACCCATTATAATACACACTCCTCAGCCCATTCCCGGAGAAAGAGCTGAATCAACGCCAGGAATCGGGAATACGCGCATAAACACAACATTAAGGAATACTGGTGTCTCCGCCACATGTGTAAACACAGTCGCGATACCACGGGGCCCCACGGGAACAGTGGCATATGCCTATAGGGGAAGGAACGGAGAGGGGGAGGGAGGGAGGGGGTTGGTGAGTGAGGCCTCTTGTCCTAGCCCAAGGTTATGGAGGACGTATTCCCAGTGACCTCTAGAACGGGTGCTGTCTCTTGAAGCCTATGCGCCAAGGCTGGTAGGCCTAATGTAGCCCATATGTGTATGTGTATGTGTGTATGAGAGAGAGTTAGAGAGAGTAGGATCGGGGGGTGGGAGGGGAGCTGTTGGATGCTTTGATTTGAAAAGAAGGCAAGAATAGGGGTTAGGTCTCTCTCTCTCTCTCTCTCTCTCTCTCTCTCTCTCTCTCTCTCATTTACCTCCCTTATTTACATTAGATCACAAGTGAGTGTAAAGGGAGTAACGTCGACATGACCAATATCGCGTATTATTTCCTTTTCGGTGACCTTGGTCGGATCGTGTATTAGTACGGATGTTCGTGTATGTTCATATATATATATATTATTATATATATATTTATATATATATAGAAAAGGACGTTTGGACGTCAAAGGTCTCGCGGATACTCCGTTGTTTATTTAATTCGTGGCACATATCTTTATTTATGGATTTATACGTTCCTAACTTTTGTGATTCAGTTATATCATATATGTATGTAATAGATAGATATTATATATTTATTATGCATATGCTATATATGTGTGTAAATTTTTCTATACAGGAGACACCTCTTACATGGTAGATACATCCCATATATATATATATATAATACTATATATATATATAAATATATATATATATATATATATATACTATATATATATATATATATATATATATATATACTATATATATATATATATATATATAGATCATATAATTATAATTATGTATACACCCGTAGTTAGCACATGCACAAGTAGGCATGTGTTTATGCATACAACGTACGCGCGCGCATTTAGGCGCTTGTGCATTTTTTTAACGCTTGAGATCAAGTGCACACACACACACACACACACACACACACACACACACACACACACACACACACACACAACCTGTAAATGGGAGTTATTAAAAAAACACACACAATAATAACGAATTCAATTAGGAAACCAACGTCACCAGTATTGTTGTCCAAAGAGGCATCGTACTATGTGACATTCGTATGTCATCGCTGTGAGATAAAACGTTATCAGTGCATTTGTCGTCTCCTTTATCTTTCTCCGCTGCAGTGACACTTAAGCGTTTTAAAATTAGACAGGGGTGAATGCTCTGGGGTGGGGTTAACAAGAAAAAAAAAAAAAAGCAGTGATGCGTATTTTCCATTATTATCTTTTTATTGTAACCTCGAGGTTTGACAAATGGACGGTATAGGTTATTTAGGGCATCGGGAGAATGCAAGGATGCACTCGAGTGCGTTGCGAGAGAGAGAGAGAGAGAGAGAGAGAAAAGGCAGAGCGTGCCGGATTCATCAGGTGCGCGCGAGAGCGCCTCTAACTAGGCCTTCAAAGCCGTAGGGTTACTAACCGTTCCTTGTGACCTTCGTAAGGTAAACATTGATCTATCGTAGGGGGGAGAGAGAGAGAGAGAGAGAGAGAGAGAGAGAGTGGATCTTGCTATCCTGTACTCTCACCTTTTCCTGATCATTTCCTCTATCCACTCATCTCTCTCTCTCTCTCTCCATACCCCCCGCCTATTTTTTCTAATCTTGGCTTTTCCCCATATATTTCTTTTTTTCTTTTGCATCCTGAATAGGCCTACAGCAGCGGCCTACTACGGAGTTGCGGCACAGAAACAAGCGCCGTGCTGTTGAGGGGTTAACAACCTCGTATGTGAGCGGGGAGCGGCGGTGCCGTCTCCAATAACCTTTCTAGCAGAGGGTGCCATAGGCCTCTCTCCCCTCGTTCCTGAAAATTTGATGGAGTGTTTCAGAAGGGCGTCGCGTTTCTTTTGGGCGTCTCTATCCTGTTTTTTCCTCTGGTTTTGTCGATGCTGTGTGTGTGTGTTTTTTTTCGTCATTAGTTTTTACGGCCCTCATTATTATTATTATTATTATTATTATTATTATTATTATTATTATTATTATTATTATTATTATTATTATTTCATAAATATCCAAAAAAAATTTATCGTCATTAGTTTTTACAGTCCTCTGTTATTATTATTATTATTAGTTTTATTGTTATTATTATTATTATTATTATTATTATTATTATTATTATTATTATTATTATTATTTCATAAAATATCCAAAAAAATTTATCGTCATTAGTTTTTTACGACCCTCTATATTATTATTATTATTATTATTATTATTATTATTATTATTATTATTATTATTATTATTATATTATTATTATTGTTATTATTATTATTATTATTATTGTATAAGTAGGAATAATTTTATACTACTTGAGTTTTATATCGGTAATGAAAATTATAATAATAATTATAACAATGGCTAAGAAATTCTCAATCTCGTGAGGAACAATCTGTGTCATAAAAGTATAAAACCAATTATTATTATTATTATATTATTATATATATTATTATTATTATTATTATTATTATCATTATATTATTATATTATTATTATTATTATTATTATTATTATTATTATTATTATTATTATGTAAAATCAGCAAAGATTGTCGTTCAGGTGTTCCTCATCAGTTTTTCCAGTCTATGTTTATTTTACATAGCAATATACTTAACTATACAATTGTGGATTTTTATGAAATAATAATAATAACAATAATAATAATAATAATAATAATAATTGTATACTTTTATGACACATTGTTCCTCACGAGATTGAGAATTTCTTAGCTATTGTTATAATTATTATCATGATTATTATTATTACCGATATAAACTGAAGTAGTATGTAATTATTCCTCCTTATTTTAATATATTTCTTTAGTAATTAGCGAATCAACAAGTTGAGTTATGACTAATTTCATTTATCTATTAAAAGTATGATAAATTGTTTTTTTATCTTGATATCTTTTAACGTTTTTTCTCCGACAAAGATTCAATTGCTATTGAATTTACATCAGTTCAAATTGCTTTGCTTCTTGTAGTGTGATAATGTTGCGTTTTAGAGATTTGTATCAGTGCATATATGGCGGTTGATCATACTTACCCAGTTTTCTATTTGTTCATGTCATGTCCTGAATATTCTTTACCCCGCAGGGCGAGTGGTTAACGTGCTCGCCGACCGATTCGGTAGTCCTGAGTTCGATTCCCCGCTATGCCAACGCGGAATCAGTGGTATTTGTTTCTGGTGGTCAGAAATTCATTTCTCCATGTAACGTGGTTCGGATCCCTCAGTAAGCTGTGGGTCCCGTTGCTAGATAACCCATTGGTTCCTAGCCACGTAAAAATATCTAATCCTTTTGGCCAGCCCTAGGAGAGCTGTCAATCAACTCAGTGGTCTGGTTAAACTAAGATATACTTAACAACTTGAACTTATCCCTGTTGGGGGTTAATGCCGTCAGTGCACCTCATGCCGTGCACTGTAGGCATTACTTAAGTTTCTTTGCTAAAAATTCGACCTCACTTACTTGTTGAATTAGCACACAAGTGCGGCAGGTACCGTTCTTCATCAGGTAGTACTTAGATCTTTAAGGGGGTCATGTTCCCCGACTGTTTCCTTTATTATTATTTATGTTGCTGAACACCCGTCCAAGTATTGACCGAACCTAGCGCTTGCTTAACTTCGCTGACTAACGGAGTAATAGTGTCTGTGTCTACTAGTTAGTTATTCGTCTTCTTTGCTTCTATATTTAATAGATGAAAATATTAAATGTTAGTGAGCAAGAAATATAAAAGGATTGTGGATTTTTATTTTGTTACCTTTAAAATAGAAATGACAGAATCGCATAAAGTTAAGATGCAGAAGTTTATATATATATAATATATATATATATATATATATCTATATTATATATATATATATATATATATATATATATATATTATATATATAAGGAAACCAGGAGAAATTCCAGGAAATAGCAAACTAGGAAATGACGGATTCATCTGTAGAGGACAGAGGAGGAGGAGGAGGACCTGTGGCGATCGTTAGGGAAGAGTTGGCGACGAGGAACACACTGACCTCTCACAACCCCAACCCCAACCCCCCTTCTCCGCCCTCCCCCTTTCCAGCTCCCTCCTCCTCCTCCTCCTTAATTGGCCCCCCCGTTCAGCAAGCTCTTTTTATCAAGTTCTTTTCTGTCCCCAAGGAATAAGTGTAGAGGAGTACTATGCGGTGAACTTAACGAGTAACAAATTATCCCTCTTGAATAATAAAATTATATATAATTAAATCTGTGTTTCAAATCAGTGAAACTATTAAATGTTAGTCGCGGTGCCTGAGCTCTTTGCAGAACATCTGATGTTGACTTGAGATATTTTTGTAGTTTTTCTGTACCGTCACATTTTTTTGTGCATTATTTTTCATATCGAATATACCTCTACGTCAGTTGTTTATAGGGAAAGTTTATATAGGTCTGGTGCCTCGAAGGTGTTCCCTTGAATCTGTAAATGGAGATGGAGAGGTATGAAGTCATGAAAGCAGGCGTGAAGTCGATATTTTCCGTAATTTTTAGTATCGTTTGGTCACCGTATTTGGATTTTTGTTTCGTAACTAACTATTTGTCTATACCCTGTTTCTTCTTCTCTTCTCTGTTCTGCTAATGCGCCACTCTCCTGCTCTCCCCTCGATTTCCACTCGTTCTTTTCTGTCTTCTCTCTTTGTGCCTGGCCTTTTTATTAGGATGATGTCTTCTTAGCACCGCCTTTGGATTTTTGGATTTTGACTGGGTGTGGCATCTTCTGAAAGAATTCTTGTGTCTGAGTGGCTACAGACTTTATACAAAACCGCCTTCCTGTCACTTCGTCTGTTAGATTCTCAAGACTCTAGGCCTACTCTTGGAAGGGGTGGAGCTTTCAAGTTTAACACTTGCCCTTTTTTTAAACAAGGGAGCATAGAATTCCTTCTCTATCATATGCCAGATGGGCTATAAGAATTATCCCTGACCCTCTCTAACCTGTCATAAGAAGGGAACACCAATTAATCTTGCGAAGTGGACTGGTGTAGGCGTCAATGAGGTGTGACGAATTGAGTTCCAATTTCTCGAAGATGCCTGGGAAATATCGCTCGTCGACCACTTAATTAATACTCAGGTACGGAGAGGTTTTTTAGGTTTTGGGGAGGTGGTGTCCAGACTCTCGATGGCTAAAGTGTCCTGGTCGTTGGGTCAAGTCAGAGAAAACGATATCTTCGTAAAGTCATGATTTCATTCTTTATCCCTTTTTTTCTTATTATCCGTGCCTTCTCTTAAGTTCTTTAAAGTTAATGCCTTTTTGGAATAATTTCCTTAATTCTTTAACGACACTGTAACATATATATATATAGTAGTATAGTAGACAGAGGGGATAGATAGATGGATAAAACAGATAGACAGACAGACTACCTGTTTTATTCGTCTATCTATCTATCCCCCTCTTTCTAATTATATACACACACATACACACACACACACATACATATATATATCTATATATATATGTATATATATATATAGATATATATATATATATATATATATATATATATATATATATATATAGTATATCTATATAAGAATGTGTGTGTGAGAGAGAGAGAGAGAGAGAGGGATAGAGAGAGAGAGAGAGAGAGAGAAGAGAGAGAAATGTGCGTGAACCCTGATTTTTGAAGCGTTAATGTAGCGAGAGAAACCTAAAAAAATTTTTAAAAAAACTGAAGAAGACCTCCATTTCTTAAGCACTTTGCTTATCTCTTCGTACCTCGCCAATTCCTGCATCCCTTCCTTCCTCTGTTCGCGTCGAAGGAAACGGCTCTTCCGCACACACTCGAGGATTATCGCAGCGGAAACGCAAGACATGGTGGTGGAAGTCCATTTTTATTCGGCTTCCATTCGTACTCTCCGTCTCGTCTCCTTCTTCGTACGAAGAGAAAGAGTGAATCAGAGGACACCTGAAATTCAAATTGATTTTAGCAATGAGAGGTCAGACCCGGTAGGTTTGAGATAGATGGGAAGATGTCGGGGGGGGTGGGGTGGGGGGGGGTGGGGGGGTGGGGTGATCGTAGACGAAGATGGACAAGTCGGATTGAAAGGGCTTATATAGAGAATGCAATTTCTTTTAGGAACTGTTATTGGTGAAAGACACGATGTTCTTAAAATGCGTTCAATAAATATTAGAGAGCTTAACAGAATTAAACCCCGTTGGGGGGCGATAGTGCCGCCAGTGCACCTCCCACGGTGCATTGTAGGCATTACTTAAGGTTCCTTGCGGCGTACCGTGGACCGCTAGCTGCAACCCCGGTCATTCCTTTTATTATATCTCCGTCCATAGTCTCTCTCATCCATCTTTCTTTCCATCCTTTCCTAGAAATTTGGTCGTAGTGCGACTTTTGGGATTTCCTTCTGTTACACCTTTTCAAACCTTTGCGTTGTCGGTTTCCGTCTCAGTGCTGAACGACCTCATAGGTCCCATCGCTTGGCCTTTTGGCCTAAATTCTATATATTCTATTCCATTCCATCGGGCTGAATGGCCTGTTAAGGCTCCGAATAAACTCGAGAACATTCCGAATGTGTTCCCAGATGATGTCAGGTTATACTTGTGTTTTTGTGGGCGTGTTCGCATGAACTTTGTGGTTCAAGTGTTTTGCATACTGTGCATTGCAGAGTTGTCTGATTGAAGCTTTTAGTTATAATGGGCTTCGGTTGAGCAGATGTGGGTATGACAGTAATTTTGGTATATATATATATATATATATTATATATAATATATATATATATATATATATGTGTGTGTGTGTGTGTGTGTGTGTATGCATATAATATAAATACGAATTAAGCTACAAATGTCCTCTAATATCTAATTCGCTCTACCTCGGAATTCTGAGGTAGAGCGAATTAGATATTAAGGACATATGTAGCTTAATGCGCATATATGAATCACGGTGATGTGATCAGACTCATAATATATATATATATATATATATATATATATATATATATATATATTGAGAGCGAGAAAGACGGAATGTGTTACCGAGTTAGGTAATCTCGTGATTTTTGGTGGCGGGCAAGCGGCGAGGATTCTGTTGGGAGGAACTGAAAGGCGAAGGAATAAAGTAAGATTTAAAGATCCCGAATGTGTTTATACATACCTACATTTAGTTTATTAAGGAATTTTGATCGAAATCCCGACGTATACCTTTCGAGATACAAGTGATGCGGAAATAATTATATTTCGCAGTATTCCCTGTCCTTTCCGAAGCCGCCTTCAAACCCGAACCCTCCTCCCCCTAACCCGCCCTCCTCCCCTCCCCCCTCTCTCTCTCTCTTTGGCTTTCCTCGCTGTCGTTCTTCCTTAATACCACCCCCTCTCCTTTCCCCTCCCTCCCTCCCCCCTTTTCTCTTTTTCCATGCAGTCACGTGACTGCCAGCTCGCGCCCCCAGCAACTCTTGGCACTGAAGGGTGGTTGGGTCCACAGCCGGCGCGCCTGCGCGCTTCAGAAGGGACATAGAGAGAGAGAGAGAGAGATAGAGAGAGTTGGAAAGAGTGGGGATGGGGGAGGGGAAGGAGGAGGAGGAGGAGCTTAGCTAAGAAATGGATTCGTACTCTAGTACCTAAAGCTGCAGTCATACAGGAAAGCCCCCCTTGCCCTGTGACGTCACACTCGACAGAGGTAAGGCCCAGAGAGGAAAGTAATGGCCGGTAGATGTAAGAGGTGATCTTGGGGGGGGCTATGAGGACGTAGCCATTTCATGCCAGGATATTTTGATGGATGCTGTAATTATAAATTATATATATATATATATATATATATATATATATATATATATATTTATATATATATTTTATATATATATATATATATATATATATATATATATGCATTAGCGTTTGGCACTGAAAGGGCCGAGTGCCAAGTCACTTATTGTTGGCACTGTACGCTTATATCACTTAATATTTTCCTTCTTTTGTTTGCGCCACTAAAAATGATTTTATTATTTTCCTCCTTCATTTTACCTCCGCTAAAAGTGATTTTATCTTGTGCATACGACACGTCAGAATCCGTGTCTTCCTAAATAATGCATGCATGTATGTTTGCATATATAGAGCCTATGTAGCCTGTGCATGATCGCGCTTAAAGAACGTCCTCCTCTCGTGAAAGGAGGATCTTGGCAGGTGTTGAAGTGTTTGATCGAATGGTGTCATCTTATATTCTTCCCCAGCTGGCTTTGCTTTCGAACCAGGACTGCGGAAGCATTAGCCAGCCCTTATGCAATTCACTTGTGGTGTCTGCTCGTGCCAATTGTATTATTATTATTATTATTATTATTATTATTATTTTTTTTTTTTTTTTTTTTTTTTTGCTCTATCACAGTCCTCCAATTCGACTGGGTGGTATTTTTAATTATTATTATTATTATTATTATTATTATTATTATTATTATTATTATTATTATTATTATTATTATTACTTTACTTTCTTACATCTTCATATTTTGCCTTTTAACTCGTGATAATCCACAGATATCGTTAATAGTTAGTATTTATTATTATTATTATTATTATTATTATTATTATTATTATTTTATTTCGCCTTTTTGCAATTTATTATTCATTCCAGTAGATGTAATTCGCTTGTGGTATCTGGGGCATCGACTGCCTCGTGTTTAAGAAGGGTATTTATTATTCATTATTATTATTATTATTATTATTATTATTATTATTATTATTATTATTATTATTAAAGTAATTGCTGCGTCAGCTGCATTAATTTTATACAGGTTTCTTCTTCTATTTTTCTAAGCGTATACAATTTTCTTTAGTCATTGATGCTTATTTGACCGTAGATTTCAGCACGCGCCCCAGAGTAAGCTGGAGGTTGGATCATGCCTTGTTCATTCTGCTTTTCCATGTTATATATTTCTATTGCTGCAGCAATTGTTGTAATTTTCATCTTTTATATCAACTATATCAAATTTTTCTTTTGTTTCCCTTTTCACTTTCTCTTCTGCTCAGTTTTTGCAATCGTATTTGTGTCTATAATAGTATTTTTTTTTTTTACCTTTATTCCACTGTATCCACATCCTGTTACGCCTTGTTCTCTAACAAATATGTCTCGGATATCTTTGATGGCAGTTACGTGTAATTGTATCTAAGTTTTATTGCAGTTACGTGTAATTGTATCTTTGAATGCAGTTATATACGTGTAATTGTATCTTATCCTTGATTTCAGTTACGTGTAATTGTATCTAATCTTTGATTGCAGTTCGGTGTAATTGTATATAATTTTTGATTGCAGTTAATGCAATTATCTATCACTATATGAGCTTCGATTGTAGCAGCTACGTTTCCTATGCCTCTATTTTATTATATTGTATCATTATACTTTTAACTCCTATACCTCTATTTTATTATATTGTATCATTATACTTTTACTCTAACTTTTAATTACTACTCAATCATTTCTCCAGTCTTTCAGATTAGTATCCCCTTCTCTCCCATTTTTATCATTTCATAATTTTATATTTTAACTTTTAACTCCTATCCTAATTTTGTTCAGATTTCTTATCTTTTTTTTTTCTTTTTTTTTTCATTACTACTCAATCATTTCTCCAGTCTTTCAGATTAGTATCCCCTTCTCTCCCATTTTTATCATTTCATAATTTTATATTTTAACTTCTATCTTAATTCTGGTGACAGATTTCCTGTCCTTTTTTAACATTACTACTCAATCGTTTCTCCAGCCTTTCAGATTAGTATCCCCTTCTCTCCAATTTTTATCGTTTCATAATTTTATATTTTTACTTCTATCCTAATTCTTTTTTTGCTATCCTCGCTAAATCACCATCGTATTCCTGTTCTGTCACTTGTCCAGTATGGTTTTCCTAGCCTTTAGGTCTTCCTGCTTCCTCCACCAGCGCTCAACTGCTGCCACTTGGCTTACAAACATTAATTTTGTTCGTGTCCCGGGGTTAGAACACGACACCTTTGACAGGATTCATGTATTTATTTATTCTCTCTCTCTCGGCAATATACAAATCCAGTGGAGTGTTTTCAGAATTTCTCTCTCTCTCTCTCTCTCTCTCTCTCTCTCTCTCTCTCTCTCTCTCTCTCCTCTCTCTCTGTGTATATATTTATATATATATATATATATATATATATATATATATAAAGGTAGCACGAGGTTTAAACGAAAATTGAGAATATACTTTGAATGTCTATTGAAGCCAAGGTGGGAATATATGAAAGTATTGTTAAGCCAGCTCTCCTTTATAGAATAGAAGTGTTGGTATTGAATGTCAGTTAAAAGGAAAAAGGTTGAAGCTTTTGAGATTAAATGTTTGCGCAGCATATGTTTTGGAAGAAGAATAAATGAAAATGGGAAATATGTGGAGATATAGTGTCTAGGAATAATATCTAGGAAGAAAGGTAGTGTGTGTTTTGGTTGCGGATGATGCCACAGTCTGTGAAGGTTTAAATACACTGTTGATGAGTCTCATTTGTTCAGCAGCTGAGAGAGAGAGAGAGAGAGAGGCGGGTGGGGTGTTAGGAGAGGCGTTGAGGGCATAAACTGACCCTAAATGGTCTTTGTTGCCGTATGTAACGATAGTAAACTGCTAATAAACTTGTTTGGGAAACTGCTTTACCCTCGCACCGTAGCCTTAGGCAGTTTTGGCGACTTTAAATGTTATTGTTAGTTATTTATTTGCCTGATCTGCATATAAAATGACACGTAAGTTCTCTCTCTCTCTCTCTCATCACGGTAAGACTGCAGTACAAGACAATTTTCGTGCTTATCGTTAGTTGTTTTTATAAAAATTCGTAATTAACTGTGTATACTATATAGAAAACATTTAGAGTTAGAATATCCTAAATTTCCTGTAGTATATTAAAGCAAAGGATAATATTATATGTGTTCGTTAGCCTGTAAAAGGAGAAGAGAGAGAGAGAGAGAGAGAGAGAGAGAGAGAGAGAGAGAGAGAAAGTCTGCATTCGGGAGTAGCACTACTCTAGTGTGTGTGTGTGTGTGTTGTGCATACATGTGCCAATCAATGACTGTAACGCCTCGAAAACATCCGTACTGGCGAAAACTAGGTCGGTGGGTTTAAAATATTGTCCAATTAAGTCCATTTCTATCGATTTCATACAGTCTGCCAGTCTGGGTGCGCGTGATGGGACTTGGGAAGGTGCAGGATTGGAGAGAGAGAGAGAGAGAGAGAGAGATTAGTTTTACGATGAGAGCTTTAAGTGTAATGTAACCAAGTGTTATATATATAATTATACATGTTGTTTTATTTCATCACCTGCTTACGAAATAGTTTACCATTCATTTGTAATTATTTATATGTTGTAAAAAAAAAGATAAAAAGACACATTACTTCCTGACCCCACTTTTGATTCTGGACCCCTGGTGAGAAGTATTTAGATTAAGTGGCCCGGAATGGAATGCAGTGTTGGATAATGAGTATTTGGGTTTATTTGACGTATCATAATCTCTCTCTCTCTCTCTCTCTCTCTCTCTCTCTCTCCAATCCTGCACCTTCCCATATATATATATAAATAATATACTGTGTATACATATAAATGTATGTATGTAGTAAAAAACACATAGTGTGTATATATATATATAATTATAATATTAGCATAAGCTTTCTGAAGCAAAGGAGCCATTAGTCTTTTTCCTATAAGCTAAGCATCGACCTTAAACGCGAGCAGAGATAACGGAATTCTCGTGAATTATTACAAAGGATATGTTAAATGTCATCAGCTGTAGACGAGGAAAGCTTCACACACACACACACACACACACACACACAGAACTATGCCATGTACTATGCATCGTTGTGTTATTGCCTGCGTGAGCTCCAGTCAATATTTCGTAGAAAGCACAAGTGTGTAAATCGGGTTCCATCGAAATATCGACGGAACCTGGATGGGTATACTTTTAGGAGGTATATAGTATAATCCTCTTCAAGAACTTGTATCAATTTTGTGTTTTTCATAAAGATAAAAGTTTGGTGTGTCTAAGAATATACATTTTTGATTAGCAAGAGAATTGGCCTTTATATACTGCTACTCTGGGTGGTATTAATACTGTCAAGTGTGCAACACAAACACGAGTCGAACCTTCAAATACGGAACATTACACTGTTAACAGTGTCTCATGTTCAAGCCCAATCGCCTGTGCCACAACGAACGAATTGATGTGCTCGTTTAAACTCGCAGCTACATCGGCCTAATAAATGTTGGGTTCATCTTAAAGTCTACGGGAGTCAAACTCCCCGGGGTCATTGACACCGGGATCCGAAAGCGCGGGTGAGGAGGGAAAGGTGGCAACGGCGCGTTTGCTGTTGTTGAGTGTAGTTTGGCAACGCCGCACCGTGGACCATCCGTTTCGAGTATGAGTGTGATTTAACAGCTATTCTCTCTCCTCTTCCTTTTCGCCTTGTTATGTGTGAGGGGTTGGGGGTCCCTAGGGGGATGGTACCAGGACTTCCAGGATAGGTCACTGCTTAGAGGAAACAGACCGCCGCAGGATAACGGAACTAAATGTGTTAACTCGCGCCTCCCTCCGTCTCTCTCTCTCTCTCTCTCTCTCTCTCTCTCCGGTATCAACCTTTCTCTCGTTTGTTAGCCTAGTCCCAGTCCTTCCGCTCCTTCCCCTCCCTACCTCCCTTGGTTAATTGATTCGTAGTTTAACGCCTGAATTGTTTAGGATAGGTTGTTTTTAGCCCTTCGAGTCATTGCACGTTTTCGGGAAGGTATAAAATCATCGCTCGCATCGTCGGGGCGAAAAGCCGAAACGGTGTTGCCTATCTTGGGTGTTGCTATGCTCGGAGCCGTTATGTGAGAGTGGGGGTGTGAGAACGGTGATTGTATAACGTCCAGGGAGACCTTTGTAATCATTATACATTTCGGAATTGTTAAACTGTAGCGTTCTATTTCTTCCCCTTCGCTTTACAGTGGTTGTGATATTTGTATCTTTTATACGTAAAATTTTCAGTCGTAATACTTTCTGCTTGTCAAGAGTTAATGAATAAATATAAACGAGAAACCAGCTCGTATTTTTTTTTTTTTAGCAGATCATGTTTCAAATACAGGTTTAAAATGAGTGTTTTCTTTTTATATTGTTTCGCCTTAAGCGAGCGGGAGAATGTTTGAAAGGTTTCCTTTTATCTGAAATTGCGTTTATATCTCCTTTTACTATGCCGAGAGCTATTTTCGGCCTGGCCCTTGTGGATGAGTTGAGTTTATCGTTAACAGTGGCATCCGGGAAAGGACTCTCTCTCTCTCCTTGTATGATGCTATTCTTTGTTGGTGTTCGAAGTCCAAATCTCGTGGCAAATTTTAATTGTCTTGTCATTATTATTATTATTATTATTATTATTATTATTATTATTATTATTATTGACGAATAATCACGTTCCAGTTGATAACAAAAGACGAAGACCCATTAAGTGAAATTTGTCTTTATTTTACTTGTTGAATACTGCGCACATTTTCACACATGAACAAATTGTACAACAGTGCTCATGGCTTACGATAGTCCACGCTATCATCCTTCTAAATTATCACAATGTTATAAATGCACTGAAGATGAGAGCAGAAGCTACCGTAGACTAAGAGCAGCACTGTGCAAATTCTTTACTACGTGCAATCGTGTAAATATAACAAAGAGAAATGACAAGGAGAAAATGAAAGACATTGCACTTAATGGGTCCTTTCCTCCTATCATTATGTTTATTGTTAATGCATTTTCTTACTCTCGATATAACACTTGGTTTAATCATAGTGAAATGTGAGGTGATAGTCGCATTGTTTGATAACATTTTGATTTGTTATCGTAAATCACAAATTACGTATAATATAGAATGCATTTGTAAGAAAGCTACTCATATTGTCAACATTTGGTTGACAGCCAGATAATCCTCGTGGAATTTAGGCTCAAAAAAAGAAAAAATAGCAAAATATAAAAAGGAGTCTATCATAACATTAAATTCATTTTAATAACTGAGCCATCAGATTTAGGGGTAGAGACCTATACTGGACCAGCCAGTCAGGGGAGGATAAGGGGGGGGGGGGGGAGGGGGGGGGGGGGGGGGGGGGGGGACTTCGACCCAGACACTGGTTATAGCTAGGTGTGAAGACGTTGCTCAGGCGGAAGTGACGCAGCTGCTCGCGAGTATGCACGCTGTCTATCGTTTGAAAGGAATGACTGAAATTGTACCTGTAGATTGAAACAAAGTTATGGTACCTCCGGCGGTACTGCCGTCGGTATACCTCACATGGTGCACTGCAGGCATTACTTAAGGTTCTTTGCAGAGTCCCTTCAGCCCTTAGCCGCAACCCCTTTCGTTCCTTTTATTCTACCTCCGTTCATATTCTTTTTCCATATTACTTTACACCCTCCTAACAATTGTTTCATAGTGCAACTGCAAGGTTTTCCTGCTGTTAAATCTTTCAAACCTGTGTGCTTTCAATTTCCCGTTCAGTGCTGAATGACCTTATAGGCCCCAGCGCTCGGCCTTCGGCCTATCTTGTATGTACTGATATGGTGCCTTATGAAAAATATTTGGGATTATATCAGGTTGCAGAGGATTAAGTAGTTATACTTCGGAGAGACTTATCACCCTTGTTTTCTGTATTTAGATTCAAACCATTTTGTTGTCAGAAGTGTAAGTATGTGACGGATGAAAGTTTAACGTCAAATATTCTGCTGAAAACTTGTCTACAGTGATGAGATAACTAAAGGTTCTGTTACTGGATTTTTGTAGTGCCAGTCATCAATCAGTCCAAGCCTTTAAAGGTAAGTCAGATTAAATCAGAAGCGCCTGAGTGGCGTGATCGGTATGGTCTTGACCTGCCACCTCAGTGTCCGCGAGTTCGATTCTCGGGCATTCCATTGAGGGGTCAGAGATGTGTATTTCTGGCGTTAGAAGTTCACTCTCGACGTGGTTCGGAAGTCACGTAAAGGTATCAAATCAGATACCTTGACTGGACTACGTGTAACGGTTTAGGCCGAGCCAAGTTTGACAGAAGATGAAAGTGTCGCTAGGGAATGTTGTTTGTATCTCCAGTGGATCTTATAACTCCTAACACACAGATTGTGATCTTATCTCGGGGTTTCTGGGTCCGAGGCGATAATTCGCTCTCTTGGGAAATTAGGAAGAACTTGAACGCTGAGTGCTTGCTTATGGCATAAGACTGGAGTGAGTCTTGCAAATTCAAGTACAGTGTTTTCGTGAATTGTTTCACATAAGGAAAAATACGTTTCGAGAATTAAATGAACAAAATATATTTTAGTATGAGATATACTATATGTGAGAATATAACTTGAATGTCTGATGATATAAATCTGTAATAATAATGATAATAATAACAATAATGATAATTCCCGGAATTAAAGTGAACAGAAGTAATTTAGTATTTTCTAGATATGTGACAATATAACTTGGATGATATAAATCTGTAATAATAATGATAATAATAATAATAATTCCTGAAATTAAAATGAACAGATATAATTTAGTATTTTCTAGATATGTGAGAATATAGTTTGAATATCTGATGATATAAATCGGCAATAATCATGATAATGATAATAATATTAGTAATCATAATTAATAATAATAATTCCTTAAATTAAAATGAGCAGAAATAATTTGGTATTTTCTAGATATGTGAGAATATAGTTTGGATGTCTGATGATATGAATCTGTAATAATAATAATAATAATAATAATAATAATAATAATAATAATAATAATAATAATAATAATTGCTTACATTCCTTTTATCCATCATCAATCAATCGCAAAGCTCAGTAAAACTACAAATACCGAAAACGTGAGATATGCCTGCAGTAGTCCGCTTTTTAGATTAGCCGTCGACAAACAATGAAAGGGCAAGTTGCACTAGGCCTAAGCACGGGGAAATGGGCCGTGCTTAGGCGCGCTTAAGCATTAAAGGGAGCGGTCTTTATCTTCCATCCCGATGCAAGGTTTGCTTGTTGCCTGATTCGACGACGGTGGACCAGCCTTGATTCGCGGACGGTGGACCTAGGCGTAGACCTTGGTACGGACCAGCCTTGATTCGTTGACGGTGGGCCCAGGAGTAGACCTTGGTACGGACCAGCCTTGATTCGCGGATGGCGGACCTAGGCGTAGACCTTGGTACGGACCAACTTTGATTCTTTGACGGTGGGCCCAGGAGTAGACCTTGGTACGGACCAACCTTGGTTCGTCGACGGTGGATCAACCACAAGTTCCCGTTTTCTATGCGTTTCTTGAGTTTCTTAAGTTTCTTAAGTTGTATGTAAGATTTTGCATGATAAGGGGCGAGATTATTGTGAATTAGATTAGATTACATGGGCGACTCTACGAACCCAACCGGGGCGTTCAGCGCACAAAAAAAGAATAATTAAAAAAAAATTTTTTTTGAATATGTGGTTTATATTCATTGAAAAAATATTTTTCAATTTTTCTGTGTGTTCAGTAACATTATGCCCTGGGCTCTCCCCACCTCAGGTACCATGAAGTTCATTCCTTCATAATTTTTTTAAAATTCGTATTTTGAGAGAAGGTGGGAGAAATGGGGAAGAAGGGAAGGGGTTTTAGGTGGTGTTGGTGTGAGATATAGCAAAGAATTGACACGTATTCATGTATATCTTTGGATTGCGCACGAAGACGTTTTTGATGAAAATATATCTGTTGATACGTCTGTTCTGTTTTGAAGTAAACGACACTAAATGGACATTCAGTCATGACTCTGCGTGTTAATTTATATATTTATTATCCTTCGTGTTCCATAAAATACCTAGCTGTGAGAATCGCTCCAGTTCATTCCGACCTTTGTAGATCGGATAGCGAATTTCGTAAGCGTTACCAGTCTCACCTAAAGGGGTGATAACTTGCCATAAAAAAAAAAAAAAAAAAAAAAAAAATCGGGGGCCATAATTTCAGGGCGCAGAGAGGAGACTCACAATTTTCTCTTGAGTTTGTTGCTGGGAGATTAAAACCTGACTCAAAGTGTGTGGACAAGGAATTGCCAGCGGCGTGAGGTTGGGCAGTCTCTCGAAAGCTCTGCCCAAAACAGCGACTGAATAGAGGGTTTGGGTAGCAACTTTCTGCGAGGCGAACCTGACAACAGTAAGTTGTGGGCTGAGAAAAAAAAAAAATACCGAAGAAAAAAAAGGCAGATTATGTTAGGTCAAGTTACATGGCAGAAAAGACGAAATGCAGGTCCTTACCCTATGGACCTTACAGCTCGTTCGGGTTGCCCCAGGTCCCTCAGTGTGAGTCACCTTTAATGTCTACCAGAGAATTGCTAATGCATCTTCCGGTATATTTGCATCTTCCAATCTTGGGTGGTCTGCGAAGGAAGGTGGATATTGCAGTAAAGGAGAGGGACGAATATGAACGAGAACTGTAGAGAGAGTGGAAAGTTGTGCTTGGAAGCAAATGCTGGTAAAGGTTGATAGATAATTTTGAATCTCAAAGTAAAGTTGGAAATGAAGAGATGCTGTGCTGAAGCGAATGCAATCCTGGGTAGCTGAGGTATTATTGGGAAAGTTTGGTTAGATACAGAGTGTGACCTTCTGTGATCCCTCTGGAGCTACTTCCTGTATGGGAAAATGATAATGCTGATTATATATATATATGTATATATATATATATATATATATATATATTATGTATAGTATATATATATATAATATATATTTGAAATGAAAAAGTTTGTAAATCTTGACCAGTTTTGGCTTAATTGCAAAGCCATTCTCAGAAGTTTGAAAATGACTTGACAATATGGCCGAAAACCGGTCAGGATTTACAACCATTTACACACACACACACACACACACATATATATAATATATATATATATATATATATATAATCATTGTAAATCCTGACCGGTTTCGGCCGTATCGTCAAGCCATTTTCAAACTTCTGAGAATGGCTTTGCAGTGAAGCCGAAACTGGCCGAGATTTACAACCCTTTGGATGTTAGATATGCAAATTACGTGTCCAAGTTATTATAATCATACATGTATATGTATATATACATATATATGTGTGTATAGATAGATAGACAGTCAAATAGACAGTAAAGACCTCATTCAGCCAATTTGCCTTTGGTACCGTGTGACGAAATCAATTAGACGAACAGATTCGATCATCCGTACAAGATTTCGACTTGGCGTACCGCAGTTAGGTAAGCGTACCCCGTATCCTCAAGTCACGTGAATTGAAAAAGGAACCTGGTCACGTGGTGTCGTCTGGGTATAAGGAAAGAGAGAGAGAGTGATCTAGCGGAAGGATTCGTGTGTACTGTGGTACATCGTGCTTCTATTAATGAGTGTTTGTGTGTATTAGAGAGAGAGAGAGAGAGAGAGAGAAAGATGTAAATGAGTGAGAAAGAGAGCTAACCGAGAATCGGCGGAGATTTCTTTGAAGACGGAAAGATAAAAAAGGAATTTTTGGGACCCTTGGGACCCAAAAATTTAGAGAGAGAGAGAGAGAGAGAGAGAGGAGAGAGAGAGAGAGAGAGTACGATACTGCGAGTTCAATGAACTCCTGCCAAATTCTGAATGACAACTACCTTTGGGGGATTTTTAGATTCTTTCAGTTGAAAAGATTTTTTTTTTAAAGAAGCTGAAAATGATCATCACTTTCTCGCACGTTTTTGCCGTTTATATTGGCGTTTTCTTGAGTGATGGTGTTACTATTGGGTGTTGTACCATTTGTGATTGCGATAACATTTTATTATTATTATTATTATTATTATTATTATTATTATTATTATTATTATTGATGCAGATACACCTTTGGCTTAATAACCATTTATAATTATTATTTTTATTTTTACTGACAAACTGTAGCTTAATAGCCATTTATTATTATTATTATTATTATTATTATTATTATTATTATTATTATTATTATTATTATTATTATTATTGCAGATACACCTCTGTGGCTTAATAGCCATGTATAATTATTATTATTATTTTTATTATTGCTGACACAACTGTAGCTTAATAGCCAATTATTATAATTATTATTGCAGATAAAGTATTGTGTCTTAATAGCCATTTGTAATAATTATTGATGAATATTATTATATTACTGCTGAGAACTCTGCAGCTTAATAACCAAATAGCCAATTATTAGTACTATTATTATTGCAGATAAAGCATTGTGTCTTAATAGCCATTTATAATTTTTATTAATTATAATTATTATTACTGCTGACACAACTCTGTAACTTTTAACAGCCAAAGCGCTTTAAAGCACATTTTCCCCCCATCACTTGCATTTACGTAATTGTCGTCTCTCTCGTCTCTCTCTCTCTCTCTCTCTCTCTCTCTCTCTCTCTCTCTCTCTCTGCTGCGACTCGGTTGAGTAACCCAAGTTTCGACGTACATTTCGTGCCCGGACACAAACCCCCCAAACCCCCCCCCCGCCCACAGACACACACACACTATATACACACGCCCATTCATAAGCGCGCCCGTGTTGAAAAGACTGCCGCCTTTGATAAGAAATGTACCAAACGGACTCTGTACTACTTGCGTGTCGTACCATATGGCCCTCGATTCTCTCCCCGAAATAATAATGGTCCTTTTGCGTGTCTCGATGGCCCAGACGAGCTGTCTGCCTGCCTGCTGTTTTGTACCTAGTGTGTGTGTGTGTGTGTGTGTGTGTGTACACACCTATGTATAAAGACAAAATCCACGAAGGAAAGGGAAACTATGGAGGTCTGCAAGGCCTTTCGACTTCTTATCTTTACAGTCTGCTAAGAAAAGGACGAGGAGTCGAAAGGCCTTGCAGTAGAACTCCGTCGTTTCTCATTCCTTCGTGGATTTTGTCTGTATTTATATATTCATCACGTTCCATATTTTTTGTTATATATATATATATATATATATATATATATATATATATTATATATATATCACTATTTATTCAATGTAGTATTCGTATGCAGTATAGGAGTTCTGCCCTGTATGTATGTATATATATATATATATATATATATATATATATATATATATATATATATATATATATATATAAACAGGCAGAACTGCTATACTACATACGGATACTACATTGAATGAATAGTGATGTACTAGAGACAGATGGAAGTATGTAGACTACATGATATAAGACAGGGCAGAACTGCTCAATACAGAGATGAGTGGAGCATGTACAATATGGGGAATTGGCAATGAGAAATGATTGTCCCCTCATTGTGGTTTCTTAAAGATCAATAAAGTATATCAATTTTTTTTTATTGAAATGAGATTGCAGTTGATTTTTATTTTTATTCTTATTTGACGCTAGGGTTTTGGCACCGTGTCTCTCGCCAAACTCAGACCGCGTGGCCCACGAATGTCTGGCTGGATTGAAGGCAAGGAGATTAGTAGGTATTAGTCAACGACAAAGGGAGCTTTATTTTGCCTATTTTTATTTATTTTCTTAGGCTGATAACAGTTTTTTTACACTTACCTGGTCCACAATGGAAGACCTTAGGTTAATATATATATCTATTATATATAATTATATAGTTATATATATACTATATATATGTAACGCTGAAATGCTAATAGTAAGTGTAGATATACATATGTTTAATGCAGTATGTATATGTACGTATGTACAAATTATATAATCCAGTTTCATGGTAGTATTATTAATAAAACGCGTCTCCTGGCGCCCAGGTATTTGAAGATTTTTCGTAAATATTCGTCCCAAATACCACAGGGAGGTTGTCCTTCGCAATCCTAGCAGGATTGTCCACGGGATTCTCCTTGGTCTAAATGCGTGGGGACATTCCTAACTGAGAGAAGCTAAGAATATTCTAACTTTTTTTTTTTTTTTTTTTTTTTTTTTTTTTTTTTTTTTCGTCTAGTATGTAAAGTTGGTGGTTTCCTGACCATGTGGCTCAGAGTTTTAAAAGGACAGCGAATTTTAATTTTATTTTTTTTTATTTTATTTATTTTTTTTTTATTTTTTTTTTTAAGGGGGGAGATTTCTTTGCTCTTAAGATACATAAAAGCTATGATGGCAATTTTATTATTTGGGAAAAACTCATCATCGCGAGAGTATATATATATATATATATATATATATATAGATATTATATAGATATATAGATATATAATTATATATATTTATATATATATATATATATATAATGTTCTACCACAATAATATAAAATGTTGTGAATTCGCTATAATTTTTTAAAAACCCTTTTTAAATTACACACGAACTAGCAACATTTTTTTTTTTATTATTATTGTGGACCTCTTAGAACAAAATTTTATTATTATTATTAATATTATTTTTTGTCGGAGAAATAAATTTACAGTTATGCAAATGTGCGTACATTTAAAAGGTAAATCTGTAGAGAGAGCTCTCGGGAATCTGTGCGAATTCCCTTTTCCAGTCTCGGGAATCGAGCAGATTCCCGAAAGTTCCCTTTACAGATTTTTCTTTGAATATATGTACTACATATGCATAACTCTGGGTTTGTTCTTCATTTCAAGACTCATGCTATTATTATTATTATTATTATTATTATTATTATTATTATTATTATTATTATTATTTGTTTCATTAAAAGTAATTGCTGCCTCAGCTGCATTAATTTTATTAGGTTCTTCTCTATTTTCTTAATTATTGTTTTCTCATTGTTGCTTAAACTGGTGAGCAACACTGTTACCGATAATTTCATTATTATCTTAATTTGGACAATTTTCTCATTTTTCCGTAGTGTTCAAACTCCAAACGAGAAATGAATCATTACCATTATGTCAAGGGGTAATGCTTCGGTTTCTCTTCGTGGCTCTCGTGGTAGCTGTGGTTAAAGGCGCTTCACTGTACGTCCTGATTTCAACTAAAAATTCCCCTTCAGTTAACATATATGAAAATATATTAATTCTGAGGCAGAGCGAATTAGATATTAAAGGACATTTGTAGCTTAATGCGTATATATGAATCACGGTGATGTGATTAGACTCACATAAAGAAATGTGTTAGCTGTGGGCAGAACGTCATCTTTTGGCGGTGCCGCGTCTAAGGGTGATAATGATCGGAAAAGTAATGACTCTTGTCATTACTTGAAATGTAAATGACGTTATGAATAACTTCACTTTTAAAAAATAAATTTTAATCGTCATATCCGATATCGATCTGATGAAACTTTTCTTCGATTCGTCGCTCGTTGTAGCAATCGGAAATGAGTTTTTTTTTCTTTTTTTTTTCCAAATCCATTTTTCTTGCTAACCCGTTTTCGGCTGATTAAATACCGCATTGAACTCCGCGTGCCTATTGATGACTGAAAATAATTTTTTTGTCATCAAGAACTGTGATGTCAACACTGAATGAAAAGAGGGTAGTTGGAGTGGTTGGAGAGCGAGATGAAGAAGAGGTCCTGGGAGTACCAGGATCTGAAGGTGGAACTGGGAGAAATCCCCACAGGTGCACTAAGTAGTCGTTAGTTAGAGAGGTTGGCCAGGAAGAATGAAAAACGGAAGTGGGGATGGAGGTAAAGTAAAAGGTTGAAGATTGCATGCACCTTTGGCCTGGAAGGAGGCTGCTAGTGGCCTCTAGTCATGCTTATTGTGCAGCGCGAGAGGTGCACCGACGTCACTACCACCCTTAGGGCGAGAGGGGTGGTGGGTGGGTGGCGGGATTCTTTGTAAATACACGAGTCCCAGTACTCTGCACTAAGCGCTCTCGATCAGTTTATGCGCGCTTCCTGCCTTTGCAGGCGGCGGTAGTTCATCCCCTTTCGGGATGACTCACTCGACCCCGTTGCTCTAAAACCTTACATAGTAAAGAAGAGCGCAGATGTTCCACGGGAAATGAGAAAACGCCGCCTCTCATACGAAATGTCCCCCGGTTTTAGAATATAAACGACAAGAATTTCCATCAGGTCGCGCTTTTAGTATTCACGAAAAGGGCTGATTTTGATGCATTCTCCTTTTAAAGAGAGTAGGTTTCATTTCTGCCAGCAAGTGGCGGCTTTCATTAATTTCGATGAGTGGCGCAGTTTGGATTTGAATGTGACATACTTTTCTGAATGGAGCGCGGGTGGGAGATGTGTATAAGTTGTATCCTCTTTCCTGTACTTGGTATACGTTGGGGTGTGCGTTGTCTTACGTCGTATATACAGACAGCTGTGGACGCGTCTGTTCATTATCATATTTCTTATTTAATTGTTAACCACCTTGTGAGGCAACTGCTTGAAATCGTTCTAATGTTTTTGTCTTCTTTCGTTTGTTCCAGGTATGTGTACCTAGGGGGCGAGAGGAGCGTTAATGATTGTCGCCTTTGGTAAGTGTTTCGTTCGATATCGTTTGGTTATGTTAAGCAGTTCTTCGGTACGTGTATCGTACGTGAATGTATAGGTGGAACAGTCTCGTCGTGTACCTGATAGATGCATAAACAAAATCTATCTGTTATTTCATTTCTGTTCATATTTTTAGTTTTACTAACTGTTTACAGGGATCCAAGGCTTGTAGTGATAAACGTCACTCAGAGTAAAGAAGTAGAAATTGGATTAGGTAATAAGTATATTTATAATATATATATATTATATATGATATATATATAATGTTTATATTATACATATATAATATACTAGATTATATAATATTATATATATATATATATCTTATAATAAGATATAAACACGTAATATTATTATCTACATATATATATATATATATTATATATTATATATATATATCTATATTAAGTATATATATATATATTTTTTTTTTTTTTTTTTTTTTTATATTTTTTTTTTTTTTTTTTTTTGCGTGTGCGCACGCGCGCGCATCATCCCCAGCAACTGGATTACTACTACGTCGTTTAAATGCTACGTTTCTCAATCAGTAAAGCATACCATTTGTCTCTCGCGCCCAAGTTTTTATTCCACTCCACGACTGTTTGTAGTACTTGCAAACCCTGTAATTAAAGCCTAACCTCCTCCTCACCCCACCCCCCCCATCCCCCAACCTAGAGAACCCAAGAGAGGGCCGGGCAGAGTGGTGGGTCCCTATTTTGTCCCCAATTTGCCTGCGGGGCAAGAGAGCAAGAGCAATACCACAGCCAGCTATAAGCCAGCCAGGATTCAGTAGGGACTACTGACTGACTCATCTGCTGTCTACTGGGCGTCTGTGTTTGTGTGTGTGTGTGTGTGTGTGTTACGTTAGCCTGGTGTGAATGTTTACTTTTTTGGTGTTCGTGTGTGTGTGTATGTAGCTGAAGTTGGTGTTCAGTTAGATTCACACAAACATTCACTCGTTGATGTATACTGTTTGTTTGTGTGGTATCCCTGTATGTAACTGGCAAGCTTGTATATTTGTACGTTATTGGACAGGGTGGTGCGAAAGTCCCGTTACCCCTACCAAAAAAGTACCAACAATAGAGGTACAAAGATTGCAATAATACAAAATACATATCCCGGATTCATTTTATTCACTGTAAGAACGAAATAAGAACACTGAAACAATTGAAGAACAAGTAATATAGTAATAGAGAAGAAGATATACTGGATTCAGTTTATTTGCTTTCAGCCATCTGAAATTAAAAAAAAATTAAACGATATTAGGACAAAAAATTTAAATAGTATTTAAGGGGTCACAAGAATAAACTGAATCCAGATATATATTTTTTATTACTGCAATCCTTGCTAACCAATCGTATTATGGTAGGGGTAACAAGACTTTCGGACCACCCTTTACTTTCGTGTACACACACACACAAATATGTGTATAGAATAGTGAGTTTATATAGTATCTTGTCTCTCTCGCTCGACCGATCACATCAAGATCATATCAAGGACAACTTTCTGCGATGCCCTTTTCACCCGAGTCGTTTCTGGAGGGTCCTCTGCCCACCCAAGGACCTTTTTATTTTTATCGATTTATTTATTTTATTTTTTTCTCCGCCATCTCCGAATTCCCGCAGAAACAAGTTAACGAGCCGTGTCGGGATTTCATCAACTTTGACGGAGCCTTTTTTCCTTGGCGTTCGTTCGTTTTGTGGGTGTGTCCGTAACACACGCATACACGTACATTTATTTACACACGCATGTACGTATAACCATTACACTGACACACGTATACACGTACATTTATTTACACACGCATGTACGTATAACCATTACACTGACACACGTATACACGTACATTTATTTACACGCATGTACGCATAACCATTACAAGGACACACGCATTCACACGTACATTCATTTACCAACGCATATACGTATAACCATACACGTTTATATTATGTATCATAATAATGACTGAAATATATTCTGTTAAAAACAGAATTCCCACAGTTGATGAAAGTAGTCCATGAAAACGCCAAAATGTAGATAGTAAACACTCTATTTCAGACACCAGCTCTCTCTCTCTCTCTCTCTCTCTCTCTCTCTCTCTCTCTCTCTCTCTCTCTCTCTCTCTCTCTCTCTATTAAGTTTGGTGTCTGAAATATAGTATTTATTTTCTACTTTTTTGGCGTTTTTACAGGCTCCTTTTACTAAATATTATATATGTATATATATATATAATAATTAAGTAGATCTACGTATCTATATATATATATATATAGTATTATATATATATGTGTGTGTGTGTGTGTGTGTGTGTATATATATCAGCAAAAGCCACAGGGAAAATTTTTTAAAAAAGAAAAGACAGAGTGCCAAGTACTTTCGTGTATTTAACATATCTTTGTGCCCCGAAGATGTGTTATATACACGAAAGTACTTGGCACTCTCTTTTCTTTTTTAAAAATTTTCCCTGTGGCTTTTGCTGGTAAACAAAATCACGTGCTTACTTTTGTGATTTTATAGTAATATGTATATATATATTTGTGTGCATTCACAAGCGTGCCTTATATTCAATACGAACTCATACACATACAACTTGACATGTCAGCACACTTTTAATTTAGTCGTATTATGAGTCTCTCCCTTTTATCAGGATTGATTTTTCGTTGTCTCTCAGGAGACGATCTTTTCATTCAGTCTACATCTTCCACCTAAAACTTGACACAAATCGCCGTTGATCGTATCTTTGGTTTTGTAAATGATATATATATTTTTTTTTTCATACGAAATTGCTTCCATTTGCCTGTATATCAGCTCTCAAGCGGCCCTCTTTATAGCCGAAACACCTTGTAAGCCACGTCATTTGTATGTTTAGTGAGCTGGCGGCATCAGCCAACGTGGCACTGTCTAGAGAGAGAGAGAGAGAGAGAATTTTTCCTTAGGGGCGTTACAATGTATAGCTATGATAATCACTAGGAGGTTTTTTTAGTTTTCTGCAAAAGAAAACTATCGAGATGGCTATGTGTCTGTCCGTCCGCACTTTTTTGTCTGTCCGCCCTTAGATCTTAAAACCTACTGAGGCTAGAGGGCTGCAAATTGGCATGGTGATCACCCACCCTCCAATGATCAAACGTACCAAATTGTAGCCCTCTAGCCTCAGTACTTTTGATTCTATTTAAGGTTAAATTTATTTATGTTCGTACGTCTGGCACTGCTATAGGGGTTATAAAAACACAGGTCACCACCGGCCGTGACCGAGAGATTCATACATATTATACGCTATACAGAAAAATCTTCAGCTCCTCTTTTTTGTCATCCTCAGTTCCCAGAAGATCAATATCTTTGTTTACTTTTCACTGACGGGCCAATTTTACGCTGTCGACTTTAGAAGTCTTAAGAATGCTGCTGTTAGTGGGAGACTTAGCAAAGCTTTCAGCTTCCTTTTCATTCATGACAAACTGCCAAAATCTGCCTTGAACTGCTTTCGCGTATTACTGGTGACTAGACGGGCACAAGACATTGCCATCGCTCAAGAGTGCCAGCACCTTTTATGGTTGAGATTTACCATAACCCATGTTATTTGCCAGCGAAGGATGCGGTACAAGTTGCCGGAGTCTGCCCACTGCTATAATTACTTACCACTGCAAATTTTTTAATGTACCATTGTCGCCTTCAGTTGCACTTATCAACCGCTTTTCGCTCTCTAGTTACGATCAGTTGATTCTGTGGCAGTTGACGTGGCTGTCTGCAGCTGTTAGAGGCATCTGCCAAGTGATTGCTTGCTTGCAGGCGACTCCCTGCGTCATTAAATGTTCATCGTCAATGCATTCACATGCTCTTGCTGGCGGCTGCCCGCAACTGCTGCTGTTTGCAACTGCTGTTTGTTTACCTTCGGTATAATCGGTAGGACAACTAGCAAATTCTTGTTGCGTTTTGCACCTTTGATTAAATTGCCAGCAGTTGTCTGCAGTTGTTTAGTCTGAGTAGGTTTGGACCAGTTCCCATTTCTCTCTCTCTCTCTCTCTCTCTCTCTCTTTTTTAAGAAGAGGGACGTGCTTGCTTGTTAGTCAGTAGGTGAATGCGCTTGTATTGTCACTCGACAACTTCAGTAAGATTTATTTTTTTATTTATTCATTTTTTTTATTGTTTGCTTTTTTGCGGTTTTGCTAAACGACAAATTGCTAACGAGAAGCTATTTTTGTGTGTGAAAGAAATTACCCGACAGATGTAAATTAATTAAAACTATGGACTAACAGTACACTGTGCTACACGTTATCTCTCATACCCCTGCCTGTGGTTGGGCATGTCTATCTTTTTTCCTTTACAGTTTTAAATTAGTACCTTCCTTTCATCTCATGTATGAAAGTCAAATAGAAATTTATTAAACAAATTTTTGGAGTAAAGAGATTTTTGCTTTGCCCTTTAGTTGTCATCATCAGCGAATTAATAGTTCCTAGACAAACAAAACTTTGTTCCATGAGTTGTCCTCTATGTATATTTTCTTTTTGACATGTATAGTGTACTTATATAGCTAAATACCTATACCGTCAGTAATGAAGGTGATATTAGAGAGGGCCTGGATGGCAAGTCCTGACTCTAGCTAGGGACGTTAGGTCTAGGTACCTTCATTTTGTGTTAATTTTATAGAGGGCAGTAGTGAGAGAGCCTAGCAAGTGTAAACATGGAGTTTATTACCCCGTTGGTGTTTTAGATTTAATGATCCTTATGCCAGCACGGTCTCTTCTTTCTCTCAAGATGAGAAGGAAGAATATACATTAACATTTATAGTCTAAATACGTATGAAAATCGCAGTTTACTCTGCCGATTACCATTCTGCAAGCCTGGCCCTTTGAACATAGCTTGGGTGATCATTCAAAGTATTGCAGTAACTGTCTCTATACCCGAGTCTTCCATGTGTAAGTTTATATTCCGTGAATGTCCAAGCACATATTCTATGATTATTTAATTTGCTAACTTTCCATCTGATTATTTCGTGAGTGTAATGAATGTTATAATGCATGATTAGGGCCACCTGAATTCTTTGGCATATGATTGAGCAATAGATATGGGGGTCTTCATAATATACTAGTTGCTTTTAGTTATTCAGACTTTTTTTCTTAAACGAGATCTATTCTTATGTGATACGTATCTCGAGTGATTCAGTAAATTCTTGCTGGTGTAAAATTACACACTGCATGTGACTTACCAACGCAATGTCTGCAATAACTCGTAGCTGGTGTAATCTATACCAGACCACGCAATCGGTGTATCTTCTTTCGCCCTCGCTCCTAGTTCGGTTGTGCAACTTGGTAAATATGTATGAAAACCTTTCATGTTTGACGGTCATCCATTTGGTCTGATGTCTAACCGCGCTGAAGATGATTTCAACTGTCTGCAATTGAAAGTCGAACGAAGTCGTATGTGGTCAGAAAACCTCTTACAAGGTACCAGTTGATGTTTTGTCAGTGAACCATTTGGCCTGATAGCTCGCCGGGTTGAAGAATTGAACTTTCTGCAGTTGAAAGTTGGACCAGGCTGGCATTTCTCAGAAAGCCTCTACAAGGCAGACACCGAGGACTCCTCAAGGATTCAGGTTTGCCGCCAAAGTTCTCTTGGATACCGCGGAGCCCTAGTGATTCCCCTCAGTCATGGCACTCCGACGCGGACCGAAGGATGTCTGCGACTCACAGGAGGAGGAGGACGACGACGAGGAGGAGGAGGGAGGATTTTGACCTACATTTTAGCAGGAGATACGAGAAAGGGGTTGCCTGGCGGCGGTTGTTGAGGAGTGGTCCTGGAGAAGGGTGTGAAACAGGGACCAGCTGTCTTTGAAAGAGTGCCACATACCCTAATCCTATCTTTCTCTCTCTCTCTCTCTCTCTACTCCCCTCCTCCTCCTCCTCCTCCTCTTCATGTGATGCCCCTGGTAACAGCCGACGTGCCCTACTTATCGCTCTTCATACAGGGGAGGCTAAATATAGACGGAGTGATGATGGCAGTTCTTGGTACGTTTAATTTTTCTGAGGAGCAGCTGAGCTGAGACAGACGATGGAGGGGCGGGGGCGGAGAATGTTACACGACTGTGGAATAACTAAAGGGAGCAGAGAGAGAGAGAGAGAGAGAGTTAATTTGGAGTTACGTGAAAAACCTCGTTGCGTAAGAGAGCTACCGTGCACCGGGCATGGAATGATGTGACGAACTCGTCATTGGCACTATGAATTCCTCAAAAGAGAGAGAGAGAGAGAGAGGAGAGAGAGATAGATATGGCACTGCATAAGCAGTTAACGAAAGTGCCTTTGTGGATGCTTGCGCGCGCACAATGCATGGCGGTGATTCATAAGGGTTCTTGCCCAGGAACTGTCTTGGAAGATTGGGCGGGGGAGGAGGGGGCGGAGGTTGTATAAAGGGGGCCGAACTAGGCCTCTACGGGTCAGACGGCTGCATTATTGCATCTTGAAGAGCTGAAAGTCAGATGGTACCACCAGGTAGGAGGGGTAACTGGCTTGGGGCCTAAATTCAGAGCCACAGCTGACTACCTCTGCTATTGTCACCTGCTGTCCGTGAGCAAGGACATTTTCCTGGAGCAGCAATGCACACCTGATCACAGCTGTCGTAGTAGCAGTTCTGATGCACAACACTCCGCACTCATGGTTTTAACCTTTTACCGAATACAGTAGTTTATCATGAGGACTACTAACCCCCAGAATCCCAAAACTTTGGGTGATGCCTTGAATTTCTGAGCGGAGTGGTGAACCCACTTCTCGTCTTGGGTGTACTGATCTGTCAGAGTTGTCTGAACAGACTGAAACCAGTCAGAAATGGCCTTGGGAACTTGCGTTCTGATCAAGTTCCGTTCTGGTATCACCTTTTGTGGATCACGTCTAGCAGACATCTATCTCAACCTCCATGATGTTACTCGTCATGATGTGCACTGAGTCAGCAGCGATGCACATAATCTTGGCAATGTCCAGGAGGAGCCAGACATCAGTCATCCTAAGCCACACGACGAATACAATGAAGAGTATCCTACAACGGGCCATCTTTTGTGTTGTACATCCTTTGATTTAATTTAGCAGCCCAACTTTCAGGACTAATAAGATAGCGAGTCTTCAGTAAATCTATTTACTGAGTCGTCATTGAAAGATATGAGTGATCCTTGTGATCATACCTTTCTGTGGCAGATATGAGATCATACTGCTTCCATTCTTTTGCTTGCACAGGCACCTTTACATGACCCTCACACACACACACACACACACACCACACACACACACACACACACACACACACATTGTGTCTTATGTAATATACTGATGTACTGTACCCTTTCTTGAACTCGGTGCTAAAGCCCGTAAGAAAAAGTCGAAAATTGTTGCCATGCTGCTTCCTTTATTCATTCTGTGACGACAGCTGTTACTACCATTAACTGGTTGTTGTTATAAGGGCAGTAATGAGTTTACAGAGAGAGAAAAAAAGGCTATAGCTATAATGTGGAGCAGATAGCGACAATATAGCGGCGTCTTTTGCTTCAGAATTCAAAACTCCGTGAATAAAAAGCATGGCAGGAAAATAGATGCCTGAAGATCATTAGTTCTGAATGAAAATCACAAAAAAGTATACATATATAATATATATACTAAAATCAATGATGCGGATAAATACAGACACATCAGTCCTTGGCTGCGGATATTGGAAGTAGAGCAAGGATGAGGCTGACGTCTATTACGTGTTAATAAATGTGCAGAATCTACTACGTTCATAATGGATATATAAGCATCTATTTTTAAAATGAATGAAATTATTACTTTTTTCTGGTCTTAAATGACTCTGGTATGCTGCATCGAATATCTCACGAGCCGTGTCGGGTTACGTAAACAGGGATTCTCTCTCTCTCTCTCTCTCTCTCTCTCTCTCTCTCTCTCTCTCTCTCTCTCTCTCTCTCTCTCTCTCGTGCTGCGTCACTTTCTCATTACACGTGACGCTTCCCAAGCAATTGCGCTGAAGTTTTCCATTCATTTGTGTGAGTTTGAGGGCTTCGTTTAGTTGTGTGTGTGTGTGGGGCGGGGGGGGGGGGGGGTATTCCATGTGTTTCTGTTATAGCTATCGTTCTCCTCTTTATTTACTGTTAAGTCTTAGTTCTCATACCTAATTAATTCTCATTTCTCTTCAAATTATCCAGGTGTCTCTTTTCGCGTGGTTGATATTCCTTTGGTTATTCTCTGTTTCTTGTTCTCTTTCTTATTCATTATTTATTATTAGGTCTTTATATCAAACAACTATTTAATCTGTATTCGTTTCCCTTCGAAATAATTCAGGCGTCTGTTTCACGTGATTGATATTCCTTTGGTTATTCTCTGTTTCTTGTGGTTGTTCTTCAGTCATTCCAAAGTAGAATATGAACGGAGATGCCAGATGAAGCTCATCAACAGCTCGTTAAAAACAGCCAGGAAAATCTTGAACTCTCCCCCCCCCCCCCCCCCCCCCCCCCCCCCTCCCCCCCCCCCCCCCCCCCCCCCCCCTCTAGTGCAAAGTCCCCCAAGTCTTTGTTGTCATTCATCGAAGGCTCTTTTTGTGCTTTGTTAAGTAAGAACCGACACGCTTAGATACTTAAGGATACATTTATTTTTAATGTTTCTGGCTTTATTCTGTCCGACCGTATCTCTTACCTTTGCTGAGATTTTCTCACTGGAATAACCTGTGTCACCCTTTTTATGGTTTTCCCGAGGTGTTTACTAGTTTTCTAAGGGGTCCACAATTTTGGACGGAAGATGGACCCAGAGAAGGCTTCGAAAGCTTTTATAAAGAGTGTGTAAATTTTATTATTGTGGACCCCTTAGAATATTGTGTAAACTCTCGTCATAGGGAGTTTTTTCCAACATGTATACGAGTATTGCACGAGCACCAATATTTCTGTCGTGCCTCTAGGTAAGGTTAGGTTACGTTGGGTTAGGTTTGAAGTTTTCATCGAAGTATTTGGGTGTGGGAAACATAATGAGATTATTTTCATGGAGATGTTGTGGTTAGTGTTTAGGACATGGAGTCCCGCTGTTTTCTGGGAGGGTGTAGGACCTTCCCAGAAAACAGCGGGACGTCATGTCCTTAAAACTCTGTTTCAGTTCGGGAATATGACTCCGGGACTGAGATTCATATTTAATTTTTTTTTTTTTCTGAAACTGGATAAGAATCACGATCGTCCTTTTTATTTTTTTTTCGAATAATTTCCAGTTGGGGATTCCTCATTCGTCACCTGAATCAGATAAGCAGTTGTACTGGGACACTCGAGTAGGTTATTTCGATCTGTCACTGACTGTTGTAGATAGTTTCTGTCAAAATCGAATTTAAATGCATAGCGCAATTTATTTCACTTACATTTCCAGAGAACACATTAGCGTTTTCCTGTTTCATTTACCCCGTACTCATAGGTCCCAGCGCTTGGTCTTTGGCATAAATTCTGTATTCTATCTCCTTGTTCCATTTACTTGCAACGTTGACAGACGGTGATTGTAATTCAGGCACCCTGCTTACCGCTAGAACAATTGACTTGACTCTTAGCTATGAATACCTCACTTCCTTTCAGCTTCTAAGTTGTGTGACAACAATTTGGCTTGGCCCAGATGTCAGGTAGCTGGGGTTCAATCCTAGCTGGATAATTGGGCAGAGCTCTTTGACGTTTCTCCAGTACAGGGAGGTTGAGGTAACTGAGTCAGCATAATGTTGGCGCTTCTGGAGCTTGAGAATGCTGCAACTTGAACCCTTCTGAGTGGAGCTTTTGAGAATGATGCAACTTGAACCCTTCTGAGTGGAGCTTTTGAGAATGATGCAACTTGAACCCTTCTGAGTGGAGCTTTTGAGAATGATGCAACTTGAACCCTTCTGAGTGGAGCTTTTGAGAATGATGCAACTTGAACCCTTCTGAGTGGAGCTTGAGAATAATGCAACTTGAATCCTTCTGAGTGGAGCTTGAGAATGATGTCACTTGAACCCTTCTGAGTGGAACTTCTTTGATGTGCAAGCATAAGTCGTGTGCCTTGCTATAACCGCTCATACACCTGAGTTCACTAACTGAGATGACTCTTTTTCTGTTCTGTAAAAACGTTCCACAGACGCAACTCAGTGCAGTACTTTTCGTGAACTGTGAAGATTAATCGATCCCATGCCGTAAGAGTTTTGGCAAAAGACCTGACACTGGCAAGCTCGAGTTATTCAACATCTTGTGAAGAGTGTGAAGAGACGGAAATACAAGGTAGAAGAAGAAGAAGCTCCTGATGTAATGCGAAGCATCAAGGCAATTCTTCGGGAAGACTCGCGGACTTAGAAACCTGGTTTCAGCAAAGTATTTTTAAGAAACCTGGTTTCAGCAAAGTATTTTTAAGAAACCTGGTTTCAGCAAAGTATTTTTAAGAACCTGGTTTCAGCAAAGTATTTTTAAGAAACCTGGTTTCAGCAGTATATTTTTAATTAAAGGGGTCACACTGCAACGGCGCATTTGTTTTTCTTCTTGTTTTGTGAGGGGCTTAATATGAATGAAACGAGACTGTTTTATCGTTTTCCTCTATTTTTAACTTCCCGACTTTGTTTTGCATTTTTAAGAAATTCGTTTATGAAAGTACTCACCAAACACTCAAATAACTTTCTGTTGGACGCATAGAGTCATCACCTCAAGCTATTTTTAGATGCCTGACAGAATTGTAACTTGTGGTGAATACATTCAAAGATTTCATTTCGAAATAAGACTTCAAATATTCGGCTTAATCGGGAAGCTGTAGGCCTAACACGGAGACCTCTCCGTCGATTACTGCCAGGAATTAAAAAAAAAAAAGGGCTATTAGTGTTAACAGGTCAACTGGGAATGATCTGGAGTCGATAAGCCGTCATTAGGATCCACTCCTTGTCCCTGTGAAAGCATGTAAATGCTAGGAAGTAGTCTGATGTGATTGCGAGGCTCTCTCTCTCTCTCTCTCTCTCTCTCTCTCTCTCTCTCTCTCTCTCTCTCTCTCTCTCTCCGCCAAGTGCTTAGGAAGTTTTACAAAATGTCAATTAAGATGGAGTTTTTTGTATGTGAGAAGTTGAAATCGATAATAATTAATAATAATATAATAATAATAATAATAATCAATAATAATAATAATAATAATAATAATAATTGTTGCATAAGGATGACGTCTGAACTCTTGAAGGAAACTGATCAGGTGGAAATGACTACTGGCTGGAAGGCTTCCGCTTGTTCCCTGTTCTGTTTACATTATCATTTTGAGTAATGTCTGCTTTCACCTCCCAGACCGAGATTTCCAACCTCCCCCTACTCCCACCTCTCTCTCTCTCTCATCTCTCTCTCTCTCTCTCTTCTCTCTCTCTCTCTCTCCTCTCTCTCTCTCTCCTAAGCCTTTTTTTTTTGTTTTTTTTTTAGTCAGGTGTAAGAGATGTTTTCAGCTTTATGACTTTTAGAACACCTGTGGGAAGGTTATGTTCACAAGGTGAATAACCTCAGTCACACACCCCTACCCCCCACCGTCCCACCTTGGCCAATGATTAGAACATAGCTTATCGCGCGCACTGACTACCCTACGACTCCACTTTCATTTGCCGTGTATACAAGAAATCCAGGTGTATATCACTTACTGTATTTATGTCATGTATGTTGTGTGTAAAATATATTATATACTATTATATTATGATATAATAATTATATAATATATATATATATAATTATGTATAGTATACACACATATTATTATAGATAATATATTTATATATAATCTATATATATATGTATAGGTATATTATAACATTATTATGTTATAATATATATATATATGAATATAATTTAGTATATATATGTTATATATGTTTATATATAGACATACTATATATTATAATACTTAAATTTATATCTATTATATATATAATATATATATAATATGTATTGTGGCACCAGTACACACACACACAACAATATATTATTATATATATATAATAATAGTATATATATATATATAATATATCTATATGTGTGTGTGTGTGTGTGTGTGTGTGTGTATGTGTGTGTGTATACCCCTCTTTAAAAGTGTTAAGCATTGACTTCCTGGTTTGTATTTAGAACGCGTGATTAGTCTCGAGAGCGAAGTGTACTCGGTTTCCCCCGATTGCTTTATTATAAACCTGCTTTGTGCAACAATCAACAATTCCTTTTACTTATCGGACTTGCGCAGAGTGTATTACTTTCCCCTGGCTGTAATTATAAAGGACGTTCGTGTAGTCTTCTAATTACGCCAGTTACAAATGCTTTTTTATGTCACGTTTCTTAATTTAGTGCTCCTTTTGGATGTTCATTCATTTTGCCTTTCATGCCGTATTCCTGCAATATTGCAATCGACAATGAGGTAAAATTGATCTAAGCCACAATAATTACCTGAATTTCTTGTTTTTTTTTTTATCTCACGGTTTTCAAGTTTATACTTTTATTTTACTAATAATTTCTTTTGCCTCTAATGCTGGCCTCTTGCAATATTGCAATCGACAGTTAGGTAAAATTGATCTAAGGCGCAAAATAATTACCTAAATATCTTTTTTTTTGTGTCACGTTTTTCAGTTTATTGCTCCCTTTTTTTTTTAGCTAATTTCTATTGCCTCTAATTCTGCAGTGCTGCATTACTGCAATATTGCATCCGACAATAAAGTAAAATTGATCTAAGTTGTAATAATTAGCTGATTTTTAAAAAAATTTGTGGTTTGTCTATTTTATTGTCCTTTTCTTTTTTAGCTAATTTCTAATGTCTAATATTGCATTCCTGCAATATTGCAACGTTTTTAAGTTTATCGCTGCTCTGCCTGTTAACTCTTTACGTCTTGCAGTGTTGCATTCGACCAGTCGGTCAAATTGATCTAAGCTGCAACAGTGACCGAAATTTCGTGATTTTGCAACACTCGTCCCAACCAATTAAACCCCTAAGGGGGTTAGTGCCCTGAGCGCATCGCACGCGGTGCACTGTAGGCATTACTTAGGGTTTTTTGCAGCGCCCCTTCCACCCCTAGTTGCAATCCCTTTCATTCCTTTTACTGTTCCTCCATTTATATTCTCAATTTTCCATTTTACTTTCCATCCCCTCCCAACAATAGTGCAACTGCTCTGAGGTTTTCCTTCAGTTACACCTTTCAAACCGTTTACTGTCAATTTCGTTTTCAGCGCTGAATGGCATTAGAGGTCCCAGCGGTTGGCCTTTGGCCTTAATTCTATATATATTCCAATCAATTTATACCTCGGGAGGGGAGGAGGGGCGGGGTGGGCGGGGCGGCTTTGATGCTAGACGAGGCAGCAGCAGATGCAGCATCAGCGCCCTTTCGGTTTTCCCCCTGGGCACGTGATCTGATTCTTCGGGCGTCATCCCAGGAGACCATTCTTCCCCATAGCCATTGGTACCCAGCCCCTCCGCCCCCCCTCACCCCCGCCCTGCCCAAGTCGGCTTACGCAATGCCATAGAGGGAGCGGGAACGGGCGGATTGCGTATCCTTCCGATTCCTGCGGTCGGGAGCTGTTGTTGCTTGCTTGCTTGCTTGCTTGCTTGCTTTCTTGTTGCTTTTGTCGTTTAAGTCGGGAGCTGTTTCTACTTTCTGCTTGCTTTATTCTCTCTGCTTTTGTCGTTCGAGTCGGGAGCTGTTTCTGCTTTCTGCTTGCTTTTTGCTCTTCCAGGAGGAAGAGGAGAAAAAGTTGGAATGGAAGGTAACTGTGTCATTGACTGCTTGCACAATCAATCCCTTTCCATGTTTATTTTATCGACCTCGTGTGCTTGCGATGTCGCTCTCATTCTCTCATTGCCGAGTTTAGGGAGAATCTCTCTCTCTCTCTCTCTCTCTCTCTCTCTCCAGTATTTTGTAAGCATCTCTCGTTTTTGTATTAGCTCTTTCATTGTCAAAAATCGAGATTTGTATGATATTCTCTCTCTCTCTCTCTCTCTCTCTCTCTCTCTCTCTGATGCAAATAAGCTCCTCATTTTTAGGACCTCCTTCCTTAAGAGGTTAGTGAAGATAGTGAGGTCATTATCCTAGGCCTCTTCTAAAAGTGTCTGATCAAACGTGTCAGGAATAGTGACTTGTACATATATATATATATATATATATATATATATATATATAATATATGATATATATATATATATATATATCGGCCGACTTACAAAGTATCGTGAGAGGAATTATGGGTAACGTGTTTTGTAGCCGTGTCTCTTTCCACTGAGCGAGAGAGTTAAAATTATCGTTATTATTCTGTGCAGTAATGGAGCATTTGATGTAAAAAAAAAAAAAAGGATTATGCAGCCAATTTGTTGATTTTGCATTCCGGGCCAAGATAATGTTGACATTAATGGGCACGTAATGCCCCCTTCCTCTCCCCCACCCCGCGTAATGTCATTCATGCTGCCAGCCAGAGGAAATACCCTCAGGCAATTAGCTCATGACATGCGAGGAGGGAGGAGGAGGAGGATGGAGGAGAGGTTATCTATGACCACCACCAACCATCATTATTCTAAGAGATTTACGAATAAAACTCGCACCGGAATAAAACGTAACTGGCAACTCGACGGTGGGCGGGGACAAGGGCGGAGCGTGAGGGTCATTGGTAGGCTGACCTAGTTTCTGTCCGTGCGCCTGTCTGTCTGTCTGTCCGTCCGTCTTCCACTCTCTCTCTCTCTCTCTACTCTCTCTCTCTCTCTCTCTCTCTCTCAGTCAGGAAGTGAGCAGTTGTCGGCGTGGATTTTATTTCCCGGTCGCTGAACCTCACTCGAGTTATGCTCGTGTTAGTTGTAGGAGGAGGGGGTAGGGGGGTCGGGATTTTTGGGTAGGGGGAGGGGGATTGAGGCGGTGTAAAGGGAGGTAGAGGGGGTGGTCATGGGGGTTTTCCCGCAAAACTGCCTTTGATCTTTTTTTTTTTTTTTTTTTTTTCTAAGTCGGGCAAAAGTATTTGTTGATTTTTGGTCCCGTTTACTTTTTATCTGTCATTTTTGTGTCAACGAAGAATATTATTCCTATAAATATATTGTATATATATATATATTATTCATTTAAATGTATTGATATATAAATACTCATATGAATATATTAATACATAAATATTATCATTTAATATATTAATACATAAATAGATTCATATAAATTTATTAATATATAAATGTTATTTAATTTATTTATTTATCAATATTTTTCCTATAAATATATTAATACATAAACATCATTCATATAAATATATTAATATATAAATATTTATATAAATATATTTATAAATTAACATTATTCAGATAAATATATTAATATATAAATATTATTCATATGAATATATTAATACATGAATATTATTCATAAGAAGAAGAAGAAGAAGAAGAAGAAGAAGAACCGAAATAAAACATTGGACGCCTCCGCCGCCGCCGCCGCTTGGAGGAAGACCCAAAATATAATTGCCGCGACAAAACGATGATCTGAGGAGCTCCCGTGAACGCGCGCGCGCGCTAGCGAGCTGCAACCGCCTCTGTGTTTGGGCCAACGCTGAGCAAGGGGTTGACGAACCCCGCTGTTGAAAGTGAGAGGGACGTCTGTGTTGGGCTGACTAAGCTCACAAAAATCTCCTCTTCTGCTGCTGCTGCTGCTTCCCCTCGGAAGGGTGTTGCCCCCGGGTGGGTTACCTTTTGGGGGGGTGGTGGGGACCAGAGCCCCGAGGTATCTTTGGTTTGCTTCTTCCTCTTGTTTTTCTTTTTTTTTTTTTTATTTTACTCTTTCTTTTTCTTCCTTCCTATTCTTCTACTTCGTCTTCTCGTCTCTCTCTCTCTCTCTCTCTCTCTCTCTCTCTCTCTCTCTCTCTCTCTTCTTCTTCTTCTTCTTCTTCTTCTTCTTCTTCTCTCTCTCTCTCTCTCTCTCTCTCTCTCTCTCTCTCTCTCTCTCTCTCTCTCTCCTTCTTCTTCTTCTATATAGAGTTTATTCTCGTTCACTTTCTCCCACTTTTCAAAGAAGCAGGTTTTATATACCTTTAGCTAATGCGTGCATTGTATGTATACATAGGTGTAATGCTATATATACATAAGTATAATGCGACGTATTTAATATATATAATACTGTGTATACCTGAGTATAATGCTGAATGTAAGTATACTATGCTGGGTATACGTAAGTATGATGCAATGTATTACATAAGTAACAATGCTACGTATTTAATATGTATAATGCTGTGTATACCTGAGTATAATGCTATGTATACCTGAGTATAATGCTGAATGTGAGTAAGTATACTATGCTGGGTATACGTAAGTATAATGCTATGTTTACATCAGTATATGCTGGGTATACCTATGTATACTGTGCTGTGTATGCGTAAGTATAATGCTATGTATACATACGTATAATGCTGTGTATACGTAAGCCTAATATACTCAAGAACAAGTCTTTCCTTGGTTACCCTTATGGAACTTTGCAATCAAATGTGTGTATCTGTGCTTGAGAGAGAGAGAGAGAGAGAGAGAGAGAGAGAGAGAGAGAGAGAGAGAGAGACTTTTACTCTTGGTTCCACTCATGAGTTTTTTTTCTTTTTTCTTAAATACCTCAGTAGGTACTCCACGCCTTAAAGCGCACACATCTTCATGTACTCAAACACATCATGTACTTTATAAGTAATAGTGTATTCCATTTATGCCTTTGCGATTTATTTACGCATTTGTTGTCTTTGGTTTGAGTGTTTTTTTTCCCTGAGTCGAGTTTAACAATTTTCGCTCACTCGGGGAGTAAGCCTACAAACTACTTCGTTGTTGATGTTGGGGGGCTAGGAAAGATCTATGAAAAAGCATAAAAATGTCTGAAAAGGTTGTTTTGCGTTGAGTTAAAGATACAGGAATTTTGGGATAGGATATTTATGATATATTTATTAGATTGAAAATTTAGAAAATAAATAATGTGCATGATAATCATCACAGAACAATTATTGATGACAAAATATAACTTATTTATTTTAACTTTCGCTGGTGAAACAACGCTCTATTTGACATTAGATTTTAAGCACGCGCTCCGAGTAAGCTGGAGGTCGGAGCACGCCTTGTTTTAATTGGTCTTGATCTGTATTAATAAGATCTGCTCATCTTTCTGTCGTCACTTGCCCTTATGAGCATGATTTGTTATTTGTTCTTAATTGTTTTGTTGATTGACTCTCTATTAAGAAAACTATTTGACTAATATTTTACATATCACAAATTAATTCTTCAGATGACCTGAATATCACTTACCTCGGCAGCTGGTTCTATTCTATCTGTCAGTTAAGTTGTCCTCTTTTTGATGCCTTGGGTAATTGATTAGTTACAAAATGATCTTTATTGCTTAGCCATATTTTATATATATATATATATATAATATATATATGTATGTGTATATATATACATATATTATATTATATATAAAAATATAGCCAAGCAAAAAAGATAATTTTGTAACTAATCAATTACCCAAGGCATCAAAAAGAGAACAACTTAACCAACAGATGGTATATATATATATATATATATATATATATATACTATATATATATATATATATATATATATATATATATATATATACACACACATTTTACACATATGTGCTATGTATATTCATGTCAGATTTTTACTTCCAAAAACTGCCGTAATTTCGTGGAAAGGCTCCTTTAGTCATCACGGAAGCAAATATTGTGAATGTTTTCGTTTGGACAGATTGCCAAAGAAGGGTAAGAGCTCCTGGCTCGATTTAGACCTGTCAGTTTAAAAAAAAAAATTTTTTTTAATTTTTTTTCTTTTTACGTGTTAAACACGTCTTCCCAGAACTAAAGAATTTAAACATGTTTTCATGGAGGCAGCAGTCAGCTCCCAGTAAATAAATAGCCAATGTGTGTATTATTATAATCATTATTATTATTATTATTATTATTATTATTATTATTATTAGTAGTAGTAGTAGTAGTAGTAGTAGTAGTAATTTGTTGTAATTTCTTGTTGGAAAGAATAAATTTACCTTAGTTTTCTATATATATATATATATATATATATATATATATATATATATAAAATAAATAAGCAAGTTCCGTTTTAGTTGGTTTAGCTTGATGGATTGATTGGGTGAATCATACCCCTCTCTCTCTCTCTCTCTCTCTCTCTCTCTCTCTCTCTCTCTCTCTCTCTCTCTCTCTCTCTCTCTCTCTCTCTCTCTCTCTCTCTCTCTCTCTCACACACACACACACACACACCACACACACACACACACACACACACAACTCTTACCGTGCCGATAGATATACGACACATGTGTTTCCTAGAAGTCGACGGCTTTCACTGACATCAACAGGTGTTCTTCTCAACCTATCTCCGTGGAAGACCGTCACACACCTGTTTCGTAGTGGCACTTGTATGTCTGTGCATTTGTTTTATTTTTATATATATATAGCTGAAAAAGAATGCTTTGTCATTGCCTATTTAATATTCCTTAGTCAAGGTCTCTGTATCTGAATTCAGTGCATTATTTGCCTCGATTGTTCTTCATGATACTCACCTCAACTTGAATATAATGTTTATAATGTTTAAAGAAATTAGGATTTATTTTTCTCTGCTAGTTATTTTGGATTCCGTCTTACGAAGTAACTCTCTGTGAAACAGCATCGGTTAATGATACACTACCGACGTGGCTGAGCCGAGTAACACACCCGTGACAGGTGGATATGAAAATATTCGACATATTATCAGGTAAACACAGCCCTCTGAACTAGTTTTAGAAAGTTGTTCTTCATATGCTTGGATTTTTCTTTGAAGTTTAATTACCTCTCAGTGGAACTTTATCTCCTCGTAAATACAACATCAGACACGATGTAATTTTCTCTCTCTCTCTCTCTCTCTCTCTCTCTCTCTCTCTCTCCGGACGTTGCTCTATAGATTGGATTTTTTATATAAATCGATTCGAGACTGCTTTTAATTCCTTCTTGCTTTTCTTGAATTGAATTGAATGTAGAATTCAGGCCAAAGGCCAAGCACTGGGACCAGTGAGGTCTTTCAGCGCTGAAACTGAAATTGACAGAAATTTCGAAAGTATATCAGGAGGAAAACCTCGAAGCAATCACTTGTTAGGAGAGTGTTTAGGGAAGTAAGATGGACAAAATATGAAGGGAGGTACAGTAAAAGGAAGGAAATGGGTTGCATCTAGGGGTGCCGAAAGGTTATCATGTAGAAATGGTTGGATTTATTTTAAACATTTCCCCATTCCTTGCCAATGACGGTGACTGAAATGCTCACACATACACAAGTACATTTAGCGGTATTGATCAGCGGTCACTCAGCCTGAAGTATTCACGTGTGAGGGAAGTTGGGCTTGAATTATGTTACCGTGACGTATGAATGCCAGCGGTCCGAGTCACTGGGAGTAGCTCAGCATCAATAATTATTCACGTTGCAACGCCCGGAATCGATCTCGGCCCATCCATCACTCGCCCGAGTCGTCACGGGAGTTCTCTGAAACAGTACTTCAAACGATTCGTTTCTCACAGTAGAGCCGGATCTGTGGGGAATGTTTGTTTATGAAATAGTTCCCTGTGTTTTGGTCGAGGAAGGCACAACCCCTTGCATAGTTAATAGCGTTGAAGAGCGCCTCAGTGGCGTGTGGTCGGTATGGTGTTGGCGTGCCATCTCGGTGGACGCGAGTTCGATTCTCGGGCATTCCATTGAGGAGTGAGAGATGTGTATTTCTGGTGATAGAAGTTCACTCTCGACGTGGTTCGGAAGTCCCGTTGCTGAAGAACCACTAGTTCCATGCAACGTAAAAACACCATACAAACAATAATAACATTTAAGAGTTGAAGACTAACTCTGAACTCCGGTACAATCAGTCAGAATCAACCTTTTGTGAATAAATTTTTAAGGTTGAGAATAAGAGAGGTAGTGATTGCCAGAACATATTGCAATTCATATGTTATTATTTCAGTGTTGAGTACCTGAACGAATATGGGAAGCAGTTCCTTACGCGCGCTCCACTTGACTTGGGTCAGCCACTGTAGAATAAATAGATTCACAGTAATCGATAGACGCTTCTATGATACCCACATTTAGATGCAAGAGGTCAATATTCTCAATATGTCATCGCTCATGGGCGTGTATTTAGGCAACCAAGCTGAAATGGCGACGTCATGTGATTTTTATTTTTATGCAGTGGCTCTGGGACGTGTTCACTGCTCTGTCTGTTGTTTTCGGTGGCACTTTCTGATATCTAAGATCTGCTTTGTGGGTAATGCCTCACTTTCGAACTTATATTACCATCTCCCTTACCCTTGGTTTTCGTATGTCTCGGGTCCTGTTATTTTTGACACGTATATATATTAGCTTATTTAATGAAGTCATGTGCATATACTGTGATTTTTTAAGCACCCACACACACACACATATATATATATATATATATATATATATATATATATATATATATATATATATATATATATATATATATATATATATAGGTATAAGGATATATATATATATATATATATATATATATAGATACGTATATATATATATATATATATGTATATATATAGATACGTAATATATATATATATATAAATATATATATATATATATATATATATATATATATATATTGTTAACCGGAATTTTAAGAGTCCCTGTGAGCTACACAGGATTTTGGGAGGAAACTAATTTGAAGAGTCCCTGTGAGCTGGCACAGGATTTTGGAAGGAAACTACGCACGGCGCGATAAGGTCCATTGTGCATACCTTTGAAACCAGGTCACAGGACATAATCTCTGATAACAGGATATTCCCTCATTTGACATAATATTGTAATCTGCTCTTAATAACATCTGAGCTCATTCATTTCACCGATAAGTAGCCTCTTCAGATACCAAGGTGAGATAGATAGGCGAGAATTTTTTTTTTTTTTTTTTTTTTAATTTCATGTGACTTCTTCTATGTAGGCGCACGCACGAGGTTGCTTGAATCAGCAAGTGGTGTCAGTTGCATGCGTGCGAGCCAACGAATCGTCGTTTTGCGATTGATTGCGGTAGATGTCATAAGGTAGTTATTATTTGGAGCTGCTCGTCTTTCTCGTGTATTATGCTTGCTCTCTCTCTCTCTCTCTCTCTCTCTCTCTCTCTCTCTCTCTCTCTCCTCTTATATATATATTATATATATATATATATATGATATATATATATATATATATATATATATATATATATATGTGTATTTTTTTTATATATAATGTGTCTGCGTACATATACTTTAGATGTATATATATATATATATATATATATATATATATATATATATATATATATGTATGTATGTGTGTGTGTTTGTACCTTATAAATAAAAAGCCAGAAGCGTTTACCTAAATTAACATATTATCCAAGAAATCAGAACACGTATGGGGTTCGCAGAACCAACTCAATAAACTCTTATCGTATTTTATCGGTGTTTATTAATCAATTGACTGTGATTGGTTCCCAGATATTCAAACATTACACAGGAGTCAGTGACCTGCCCGCTCGGGGGCGGGGAGGGGGCGCCGGGGGGGGGGGGGGGGGGGGGGTACGCTTAGGAAGGTGTCAAGCAATGGCAATTTACGGCCTGGGCGAAGCCGTGATCCATAAATACGCCATGTAGGGCAACATACAACATACTTCTCCCTCCCTCTATCTTTCTCTCTCTCTTCCTTTAGTGCCTCATTACTGTTTAGTTGTTTTTTATTTATTTGTTTACTTATTTCTTTTTTGTGAGTGCGGTAGGAGATTCTGGGATAAAGGTTCTTGGTATTCTGAGCTTTGTACCTTCTGTCCTTTTGTAAATTGGTTGTTTGTGTATATATGTGTATGTATATGTTATGATTCCTATATATACTTTATATTATTATTATATCTCTATATAAATATATGTAAATGGTATAATGTAATGTATAAAATAAAATATTATTTGGGTTACTTCAGTTCTATATGGTTATTAATATAGTAATTATCACATAAGTTTATATATAGATTGTATGTCTCGTACTGTATGGTATTTATACATGTTAAATTGCTCGTATATCTACACCTATGCATACATTGCATTTCGGCAGTAGAATAGAATGCACGCCTAACTTGCATAATACAACCATATATATATATATATGTATATATATATATGTATATATATATTATATATGCATATATTATATGCACACACACACATATATATGATGTATATATATATATATATATATATATATATATATATATATATATATATATATATATATATATATATATATATAATGGCGCCAATTTTTTTTCCTACGTTCATGACCTTTATTTTTCGTATACATGTCAGGACCGTGCTCTTTTGGGAAGTGGGCGAATGAATGAATGAATGAGTTGGCAGTTCTGGGTCAAATGCCTGGAACAGGGAACTTGGCGAGGTCACCCATCGAGGTCTTTGTTCTCATTATGGAATCATTTCCTTCATTGCAGTGCAGCCAAAGTCATCTTTAGACATTCTCTGTCACTGGTAATATTGTGTTTTGAACACAGTGGTTAGTGTTGTGGTATGCCACTCAGATGTCGCGGGTACGCGTCTTCCCCCAGGGGGATGAAAAATCACTGGCTCTTTATCATGATCAGTTGCTGCTGCAGTGTTGGGTTTTTAGTGGTGGGAGGTTGAAACCTAGATATTCTTCGGAAGCTTGAATTCAAGTCCATGGCCCCTTTGGTGTGCTTGTTCCATGTGGATAGGTTTTATCTACTGAAATAATAATAATAATAATAATAATAATAATAATAATAATAATAATAATAATAATAATATTGTCTCTCCAGTGAGGAACAGAATCATATCTTCTTATCGTGCGAGAGGTTTTAATTGGTCTCAACATTTTAGCTGTTTTGGCATGATAGGTCAGGTTCACTTGATAGCTCAGTTGGTTTGACAGACTTCACGGCTTATGGGAATGACTTTCGCTGTTGGGGTTGTAGAGACCAGAGGTCTACATCAGGCTGCCAGTCCTCGTCGACTCCTTTTTGAAAATCACGGGCCATTATTTGTCCTTTGCTTTTCCCCCAGTTATGAGCGCTAAATGACTCAAGTCGCAATAAGATTTTTTTTTCTTCTCTTTTCACACGACGAAAGGCTCGAACTCACG
>NC_087200.1:89753713-89756213 GCF_015104395.2 Macrobrachium nipponense | reverse complement strand
AGCATCATTTTTTGTTTTTAATCGTATGTGCACAAGTGGGGAGAACCTTTTCTTTCTCACACGTCTTTCAAGTGTGGAATGTATTTGTTTTTAATGCGTTATAGATTGTGTATTCTGTTGTACATATTCGATTTTGATGCGATTTATGGATAATGTAAATAACTGTATTGGGTCAGTGCTTTCTGAATGGGGAGAGTAAGTACAATATAATGAATGAAGTTTCTCTTAATAGGTAGAGTAATGTACGATATCATGATTTGGCTACGGGTAGGAGAGAAAATAGGTAAGGATACGCTGCAAAAGTCAGTTTTCTATGATGTTTCCTCTTGTTTAGATTTAGGTCCGTTTTCTATAATTCACGCCGCATTCTTCATTGAGAACTCAGTCTGAGGTTGGCGGGGCTTGAAGAGTTTCCTTTTATTTATTTATGTATTTATTTATTTTTTTTGTTTCCTTATTCTTATTACGAGTGAGTTATTATTTATTAGGTTTATGTTTTTTTTTTAATTTCTGCTCAACTTTTATTTCATTATTATTATAAGTCAGTTATTTACTAATTTTTTTAATTACTACTTTTAATTTTATTTAATCACTTGGCCTTATATAAAAATAAAGATTGCATTTATGTTTTAAGAGAATAAAATATATAATAATGAAGAAATGAACACCTTCACTCATAACATTACTATAATTATTTAATAATCTTAAATTATATGTTATAGTGCAGAAAACGGCAGTCATTATTTTAGATAATTTCAATGAGTAGTGACAATGTAAGTCTGATGATGACTCAGATACCACTGACAAGAACAGCTCGTGCGAGTGAAGGGAAGAATATAGGTCACTGATGAGAAAAGCAATTAACGAGGATAATAAAATAAAGGGAAGAGGTGAAAATAATGATAATGGTTAGGAAAAGAAGTGTTGATGAGAATATAAGAAATAAGGTGGGCATGAAATTGCTACGAATAACATTAATAGTAATAATGACGCGAGTAGCGAAAACTTTACTGGAGAAACGTTGGCGGCGGCCATAGTATTAAAAAAAATAATAATAAAATATTCACCGTTTCCCCACTTTTTTTTTTTTTAATATTTACCTTTGATTTCATTTCACTGTTTTAAATGTTTACGAATTACCGGTCGCTTCTTATTCTCAGTGTAGCGCCTCAGTGGCGTGGTCGGTTTTGTCTTGGCCTGCCATCTCGGTGGCCGCGAGTTCGATTCTCGGACATTCCATTGAGGGGTCAGAGAAAGCCGTTGGTCCCGTTGCTGAATAACCACTGGTTCCATGCGATGTAAAAACACCATTCAAACAAACAAATGAATATTCTTAGTGTGTGAGGATCAGACAGTATTTAGTTCTCTTGGTAATGATTTTAGATTAGGTTGTTTCTGTCAATATGTCTATAACAGAATGGATGCGAGGTGTGTTTTGTTGAGCTTCCAACAATTTGGCAACTTATTGCCCACCCGTCACAAACAAGTTGAATCGGTAGTCTTAACCTGTGCTTGCTTAGACCAATGGTTCAAGGTTCGTTCTCCACTGGAGTTCATTGTCCTGTTTTCAACCTGTTTGCGATATGTATGAGATAAGTCACCAACGTGTCTTACGCGCAAAAGAATGTATAATTAACATAAGGGAGGTGTTTTGTGGTCTCGCTTAAATGTAATCATAGGGTTTTTTTTATTGTTAATCGGTTGATAGTGCAGGCGGTTGGAGCGAGCTCCTTCTAACGTTGAGGGCACCATTGTAGGCGTTCAGGAACACAGAGAGAACGTTGTACCAGGAATATCATACGCCAGTTAAAATGATTGTGAGCATTCAAGTCCGTCAGATATATATATTTTTTTTAACATAAAAAAGAAAAAATCGGAACTATTCAAGAGAGGCTAATAATTATTCATTCAGGATACAGGTCCAGGTGTCAATCGAGAGACAAACCTTTAAATCCATACTTGGAGTGTGATGTCCGCATGTAGGGATGGAGGCGCGCTAAAAGAACGGACCAAAATAACTTTGACTTTAGTTCAGTGACTGCAGACGGAATGATAGTCTCTCACCTGTGGATGCTTCCATAAGGAGGCCATCACAGCGGGGTGATTTATTAATAAGTGATTTTTGCATACCATAGATGGTGTCTCAGCTGGCGAAGTGAAACGATATATTATTAGGTTGTAATGGTTACTTTTCACAAGCTTGGAACTTTCCGTTTCAATCAGTTTAACACTTCGATCTTCTTCCTTTCACTTGTAATTAAAATGCCCATTTCACTTCCATTGAGGAGAGACGGCTCAGGAAACCACCCCAGTTCCCATAGATATTTTAACCAATCATTTTTTCGCATAGCATCTTTGCTTCATCCATTATGTGAGGTTTCTCTGATGTCACCAGACAATCATCCTTTATAGTTATTGACAGATGCTAACAGGGATCAAATGTATCCTTTGTTCCATCGCCAGTATTGACATACTTTGCTTCAGTTTCCGTTTAGCCTCG
>NC_087200.1:89733713-89746213 GCF_015104395.2 Macrobrachium nipponense | reverse complement strand
AAAAAAAGAAGATCTCTCGTCATCCGGTTGAAAAATCAGATATTTCAAGGTTCTGCAAAAAAATTATCTTATTTTTTTTAAAACGTTCGGATAAAAGTCCAGGGCTGGTTTCTCTCACTCGTTTGTTATTCTCTTTTATGGTAGAGGTTGTTTTGCTAGAAGTCCGAGGAAATATAGTGATGCGTCAATTAATGACAATGATAATAATGTATAAAATCAGTTCCGCTGTTGGTGCCATTCTTTTCAGCCGAATAATAATAATAATATATAAAATCAGTTCCACTGTTGGTGCCATTCTTTTCAGCTGAATAATAATAATAATAATAATAATAATATATAAAATCAGTTCCACTGTTGGTGCCATTCTTTTCAGCTGAATAATAATAATATTAATAATAATAATAATAATGGTATATAAAATCAGCTCCACTGTTGGTACCATTCTTTTCAGCTGAATTATAATAATAATAATAATAATATATAAGATCAGTTCCACTGTTGATGCCATTCTTTTCAGCTGAATTATTATAATAATACTCTTCGCTAACTTTTATATGGGCACCGTGGAGGAACGGGTCTTCGCCAGGATGCAGCAACCCCGCAGATATGGACGTTATATTGACGACATCTTTGTGCAAGTCGACGCCGAGGATGAGGTAGAAGCCCTCCGTCAAGCATTTCAGCAGTGTAGTGTGCTGAATTACACAGTCGAACGCAGCTCCGACGATCGGCTCCCCTTCCTCGACGTCCTTGTAAGCAAGACGGAAGACGGTCTCCATACTTCAGTCTACACAAAGAAAACCAATTTAGGACTTTGCCTCAACGGAGACAGCGAGTGCCCCGCCAGATTCAAAAGCACCACCGTCAGGGCCTTCGTCAGGAGGGCCCTCTCCCACTGCTCAACCTGGCAGGACACTCACCAGGAACTCGACCGCGCCTCCCAAGTACTTGTGAATAACGGGTACTCAAATAAATTAATCAGCAAGGAAGTCCGCACAGCCCTGGAGAAATGGTACGGTAGTGAGAGCCCGCAGCCCCGCCCCCAGGATAATATCAAGCTGTACTACAAAGCCTTCATGAGTTCCCATTACCGTGAAGAAGAGGACGCCATTAAGAAGATTATTTCTGATAATGTATCCCCGACTGACGACACCAAGAATATCGACCTAATCATATATTACCAGAATCGGAGGACGCGCGATCTTATTATGAAAAATAACCCCTCTCCACAGGTACGAGCAACCCCTGAAGCAGAACGCCATGTATGCTGTACCAGTATACATGCCCAGTCCGCGAATGCAGCGGCGCCTACGTAGGTATGACTACCATGCGACTGTCGAAGAGACTCTCGTGCCACGCCCAAGAGGGGGCTATAAAGAATCACGCCCGCACCAAACATCACGAGGCCATCTCCCGAGATGTCATCATAAAGAACACGAAGATCATCGGGAAGGCCCCTGATGCCCGTCGGTTGCGCCTGCTGGAGGCGCTACTCATCCAGCAAATAAAACCTAATCTGAATACGACGCAGGAAGAATTTCTCCTCCCTACGAGTATGAGAAGACCTGCCACCAACAATGACACCACCGATCATGACAACTCTATGGATGACAACGCCCCCGAACGAGGTACTCCTGCAGCCGATGGAAATCAAAATAGCCGTGACATCCCACAGCGTAGCGCAACGCCCATCAATGTTACAGCGCCGCTTAGGAGGTCCAGGCGGCTGCAGGATATGCTGCAACGCAACCATCGGCCCGAAGAAAGTGGCTTGAGACCTGGCTCAGGCAGCCAATGAAAACAAGACTCACCGCCACCACAAGCCAATAGGAGACAAGCATGGGGCAGACCCCCTGCTGTCAACCACAGATATAAGGAGGACGGACACCGCACCAAGACTACAGTCCACCCTCAGCTTCCCAGCCCGAGGATGTCTGGCAGCTCCAGACGAAAGCTCGCTTTAAAAAGAGAGAGAGAGAGAGAGAGAGAGAGAGAGAGAGAGAGAGAGAGAGAGAGAGAGAGAGAAAATCGTTAATGACTTTGATGACTATGGTATCATAGTTTATCTGTAAAATTCAAATATATACACCTATTTTGACCCTGTATTTTACCATGACCTCTATAGGCGCTCTACTAGCCTGTTTAAGTAGCACTGAAAAAGCCGCTATTCGCAAAATAGAGAAGAATCTCTACAAGTGTAACGCTGCTGAAGTAGCCATTACTTTTAATAAAATAATAATAATAATAATAGAAATCATAATAATAATAATTATAATAATAATAATAATAATAATAACTATAATAATAATAATGTATGAAATCAGTTCCCCTGTTGGTGCCATTCTTTTCAGCTGAATAATAATAATAAATAATAATAATAATAATAATATCCTTTACTTCAGCTCAGGGCCGTAGTCATATGGAAAGGAAGAAGTTAATGAAAATAGCTTCAAAATGCTAGGAAAGAAACTATTGACACAAATAGTAATAACAAAGATATTTTAAGTAATTATAAAGGTGAGTTTTGAATATCCGATTATGAAATGATGGCTGCCTTAGAACGTTATGTCGTCAAGTCCCTCCTCCATCTTCTGTACTAATAATCATTAGGGCCGATTGCCTCTTAACATCCCGAGTGCTGGAAAGTTAAATTACCTCTTGCAATTTATTTTTTTTTGGGGGGTGTAATTTTCTCCAGTTACTGCCACACTCAGTCTTTAACTTCTGTATGATGAAAACTACGCCATTCTCTCTCTCTCTCTCTCTCTCTCTCTCTCTCTCTCTCTCTCTCTCTCTCTCTCTCTGTCTCTGTCTCTGTCTCTCTCTCTCACACACACCACACACACACACACATATATAATAATATATATATATATGTACATATATTATATATAAATAGGTATATAATATATATATATATATTGTAGATGTTTATATTATTTATATAGTTGAGATACCTTGTTTATTAATCAAACACAAGATGATGCTTTGCGTAGTAGCGCTTACCAGTTATATGGAGTAGCGGTAATGGATGATGTACCCATTCATATATTAACGTACACACGCGTTTATGTATGTATGTATGTATGTATATATATATATATATATATATATATATATGTGTGTGTGTGTGTGTCGTGTGTGTGTGTAATATTATATAATTATGTATGCGTATTTTTTCCATTTCACCCTCTTCGTCATGAGGGGCGCTGCTGCCCCCTTCTGCTTCTGAACGCGCCTAGGATTACGGTTCCAACCCCCCTCTCCCCCCACCATCCGCCCCTGCCTCTCTTGTGTATTGCGTTATAATAATCTTGAATGTTTGTTATTTGTGAAATATCGGGATGAGTGCTAATGCTCTTGTATGTTGCAATTTATTTTGCTTCCTGTAAATTCGCGCTTCCAACCCTTTTGTCATTTAGATTAGTTTTCAGTTGTATATTTCATCCTGCGACTTTTGCTCAGCGGGTGTTGAATTCTGTTAATTATTATTATTATTATTATTATTATTATTATATTATTATTATTATTATTTTATTTTAAAAGTAATGGCTACCTTCAGCAGCATTACACTTGTAGAGATTCTTCTCTATTTTCCGAATAGCGGCTTTTTCCGTGTACTTAGACAGGCTAGTAGAGCGCCTATGGAGGTCAGATCAAATACAGAGTCAAAATTTGGTGGGGGTAATATTTTGAATTTACAGATAACTATGATTACCATAGTTATCAAAAGTCAATTAACGACATATATAATATATGTCTCTCTCTCTACCTCTCTCTCTCTCTCTTTCTTGAAGCAAGCGAGCTTTCGTCTGGAGCTGCCAGACATCCTCGGGCTGGGAAGCTGAGGGTGGGGACTGATCTTTGAAAGCGGTGTCCGTCCTCGTTTATATTTGGAGTTGACAGCAGGGGGTCTGCCCATGCTGATGTACTATTGGCTGGTGGCGGAAGGTCTTCGTTTTCATTGGTCGGCTTGAACCGGGTCTCAAGCACTTTCCATGCGTTGATGGTTGCGATACTGTAAGTCCTGCAGCCGCCTAGACCTCCTTAGCGGCGCGGTTACGTCGATGGGGCGTTTCGCTATGCTGCGGGACGTCACGGCTAACTTGATTATGATTGGCTGCGGGAGTATCTCGTTCGGGGGGCGTCGTCTTCCGTGGAGTTGTCGTGCTCGGTGGTGTCATTGTTGGTGGCAGGTCTTCTCATACTCGTAGGGAGGAGAAATTCTTCCTGCGTCGTATTTAGTGTAGGTTTTACTTGCTGGATGAGAAGCGCCTCCAGCAGGCGTAACCGACGGGCATCAGGGCCTTCCCGATGATCTTCGTGTTTTGGATGATCACATCCCGGGAGATGGCCTCCTTGATGTTTGGTGCGTGCGTGATTTTTGATAGCTCCCTCTTGGGCGTGGCACGAGAGTCTCTTCGACAGGCGCATGGTAGTCATACCAACGTAGGCGCGCTGCACCGCGGACTGGGCATGTATACTGGTACACCACATGCGTCCTGCTTCAGGGGTCTCGTACCTGTGGAGAGGGGTTATTTTTCATAATAATGGTCGCGCGTCTCCGATTCTGGTAGTAGATAATTAGGTCGATATTTTTGGTGTCGTCGGTCGGGATACATTTTCAGAAATAATTTTCTTGACTGAGTCCTCTTCTTCACGGTAATGTGAGCTCATGAAGGCTTTATAATACAGCTTGATATTATCCTGGGGGCGGGGTTGCGGGCTCTCACTACCGTACCATTTCTCCAGGGCTTGTGCGGACTTCCTTGCTGATTAATTTATTTGAATACCCGTTATTTACGAGTACTTGGGGGAGGCGCGGTCGAGTTCCTGATGAGTGTCCTGCCAGGTCGAGCAGTATGAGAGGGCTCTCCTGACGAGCCCTGACGGTCGTGCTTTTGAATCTGGCGGGACACTCGCTGTCACCATTGAGGCAAGTCCTAGGTTGGTTTTCTTTGTGTAGACGGAAGTACGGAGGCCGTCTTCCGTCTTACTCACAAGGACGTCGAGGAAGGGGAGCCGATCGTCGGTGCTGTATTAAACAGTGTAATTCAGCACGCTGCACTACTGAAATGCCTGACGGAGGGCTTCTACCTCATTCTCGGCGTCGACTTGAACAAAGATGTCGTCGATATATCGTCCATATCTGCGGGGTTGCTGCATCCTAGCGAAGACTCGTTCATCCACGGTTCCCATGTAAAAGTTAGCGAAGAGTACCCCCAGTGGGGAGCCCATCGCTACGCCGTCCTTTTGGCGGTACATCTGCCCTCGGTGGTGGAGAAAGGGGCCTTCTTCGTGCAGATCTCCAACAGCGTACGGAGCGAGGCTTCGGGTATGTTGAGGGGCGCCGTTGACTGACTCCTGTAGACACGCTCAAGGATGATGTCAATGGTTTCGTCGACAGGCACGTTCGTAAACAGGGACTCTACGTCCAGCGAGGCGATAATCCCGGTGCCAGGGGCGTCCTTGATGACTTCTAGGAATTCTACTGACGACTGCAGGCTATACCGACTCGGGGACGTAGGGGGTCAAAATTTGGTTAAGACGTTTAGCCAAGGCGTAAGTAGGGGCGGGCGTTCTGGCTGATGATCGGCCGGAGGAGGGGGTTTCCTGGTTTGTGAGTTTTATGTTTACGTATAGATACCCAGGCTGTAGTCTCCTTGTATGGGCGGGAGATGGACAGCGTTAGTCGCAGCATTCACTACACTGATGACCCCGTTGGCCTCCCTCTTGATGTCGTCTGTCGGGTTTCTTGTCAGGCGCTCGAACTTGCTCTCGTCGACAAAATGGCATCCAGCTTCTCGTGGTATTCAGCAGTGTCAATCAAGACGAAGGCTGCCGTCTTGTCCGCGCGTCGCACCGTGATGTTCTCCTTCTCCTTCAGTTCCTTCGCCGCTTTCTTCTCATCCTTCCGGTGAGGATCCCGCTGGAGTGCGAGCCCCTCTCCGCAACGGGCTTCAGCAAGTAGGAGGGGTTGAAGCGTCGGTAGTTCTCACAATGCTCCGAGCTTCGAGCTGCTGGATGGAGTCGAGGAGCAACTCGATTTCGAGTCTCTTGTCGTGAGGTCTGGGTCTCGAAATGAAGTGGCAATTAAGACCCAGCTTCAGAAGGGCGTCTTGATCGGGGGTGGGGTCGTAGTCAGTAAGGTTAATGTATCCTTGGGTTCGTTCAGGGACGCGGAGTTTGCCGCCGAGTTCAGGGAAATGAGCTTACGAAGGGCACCTCTCATCCGTTGCTTCATGTCGTCCTCCTGAAGGCGGGCGAGGCATCTCTCGATGTTCCCAGGGTACATTGGTACATCTCCTGCGGGGTTGTCTTCTTCAATGGGTGTGTCACGTTCAGGATTATCGAATTCAGTGTTGTCCAATCCATGACTACCTTCTTCTCGAAGGGCACCAGGACGTGCTGCTATAGGTTCCTCTCCTACTCCACTGGTGCCAGGGCTGCTTCTCACTCTCTCCCACTCCTGCCGCAGTCTCTTGGTCTCATTCTGGAGAGCACGCAGTTCGGTAGTCTTGATTACTATTTGCCGCTGTAGGAGGGATTTTCTAAAGCTCCTGGTGTCCTCATTATTTCTTGCTGACGGGTCGTGTAGCCGAATATTAGTGTACTTAGGAAGCAGACCCTCTCTCAAGCATACTTTATTAAAGTAATGGCTACTTCAGCAGCATTACACTTGTAGAGATTCTTCTCTATTTTCCGAATAGCGGCTTTTTTCCGTGCTACTTAGACAGGCTGTAGAGCGCCTATGGAGGTCATGATCAAATACAGTCAAAATTGGTGTATATATTTGAATTTTACAGATAAACTATGATACCATAGTTATCAAAGTCATTAACGATATATATATATATGTCTCTCTCTCTCTCTCTCTCTCTCTTTGAAGCAAGCGAGCTTTCGTCTGGAGCTGCCAGACATCCTCGGGCTGGGAAGCTGAGGGTGGACTGATCTTGAAGCGGTGTCCGTCCTCGTTTATATTTGGAGTTGACAGCAGGGGGTCTGCCCCATGCTGATCTACTATTGGCTGGTGGCGGAAGGTCTTCGTTTTCATTGGTGGCTTGAACCCCTCCTACTTGCTGAAGCCCTTGCGGAGAGGGGCTCGCACTCCAGCGGGATCCTCACCAAGGAGATGAAGAAAGCGGCGAGAACTGAAGGAGAAGGAGAACATCACGGTGCGACGCGCGGACAAGACGGCAGCCTTCGTCTTGATTGACACTGCTGAATACCACGAGAAGCTGGATGCCATTTTGTCCGACGAGAGCAAGTTCGAGCGCCTGACAAGAAACCCGACAGACGACATCAAGAGGGAGGCCAACGGGGTCATCAGTGTAGTGAATGCTGCGACTAACGCTGTCCATCTCCCGCCCATACAAGGAGACTACAGCCTGGGTTATCTATACGGTAACATAAAAACTCACAAACCAGGAAACCCCCTCCGGCCGATCATCAGCCAGACGCCCGCCCCTACTTACGCCTTGGCTAAACGTCTTAACCAAATTTTGACCCCCTACGTCCCGAGTCGGTATAGCCTGCAGTCGTCAGTAGAATTCCTAGAAGTCATCAAGGACGCCCCTGGCACCGGGATTATCGCCTCGCTGGACGTAGAGTCCCTGTTTACGAACGTGCCTGTCGACGAAACCATTGACATCATCCTTGAGCGTGTCTACAGGAGTCAGTCAACGGCGCCCCTCAACATACCCGAAGCCTCGCTCGTACGCTGTTGGAGATCTGCACGAAGAAGGCCCCTTTCTCCACCCACCGAGGGCAGATGTACCGCCAAAAGGACGGCGTAGCGATGGGCTCCCCACTGGGGTACTCTTCGCTAACTTTTACATGGGAACCGTGAGGAACGAGTCTTCGCTAGGATGCAGCAACCCCGCAGATATGGACGATATATCGACGACATCTTTGTTCAAGTCGACGCCGAGAATGAGGTAGAAGCCCTCCGTCAGGCATTTCAGCAGTGCAGCGTGCTGAATTACACTGTTGATACAGCACCGACGATCGGCTCCCTTCCTCGACGTCCTTGTGAGTAAGACGGAAGACGGCCTCCGTACTTCCGTCTACACAAAGAAAACCAACCTAGGACTTTGCCTCAATGGTGACAGCGAGTTGTCCCGCCAGATTCAAAAGCACGACCGTCAGGGCCTTCGTCAGGGAGAGCCCTCTCATACTGCTCGACCTGGCAGGACACTCATCAGGAACTCGACCGCGCCTCCAAGTACTCGTAAATAACGGGTATTCAAATAAATTGATAAGCAGAGAAGTCCCGTACAGCCCTGGAGAAATGGTACGGTAGTGAGAGCCGCAACCCGCCCCAGGATAATATCAAGCTGTATTATAAAGCCTTCATGAGCTCACATTACCGTGAAGAAGAGGGACTCAGTCAAGAAAATTATTTCTGAAAATGCATCCCCGACCGACGACACCAAAAATATCGACCTAATTATCTATACTACCAGAATCGGAGGACGCGCGACCTTATTATGAAAAATAACCCCTCTCCACAGGTACGAGACCCCCTGAAGCAGACGCTATGGTGGTGTAACCAGTATACATGCCCAGTCCACGCGCTTTTGTTTTGCAGCGGCGCCTACGTTGGTATGACTACCATGCGCCTGTCGAAGAGACTCTCGTGCCACGCCCAAGAGGGGGCTATCAAAAATCACGCACGCACCAAACATCAAGAGGCCATCTCCCGGGATGTGATCATCCAAAACACGAAGATCATCGGGAAGGCCCCTGATGCCCGTCGGTTACGCCTGCTGGAGGCGCTTCTCATCCAGCAAGTAAAACCTACACTAAATACGACGCAGGAAGAATTTCTCCTCCCTACGAGTATGAGAAAGACCTGCCACCAACAATGACACCACCGAGCACGACAACTCCACGGAAGACGACGCCCCCGCACGAGATACTCCCGCAGCCAATCATAATCAAGTTAGCCGTGACGTCCCGCAGCATAGCGAAACGCCCATCGACGTAACCGCGCCGCTAAGGAGGTCTAGGCGGCTGCAGGACTTACAGTATCGCAACTATCAACGCATGGAAAGTGGCTTGAGACCCGGTTCAAGCCACCAATGAAAACGAAGACCTTCCGCCACCAGCCAATAGTACATCAGCATGGGGCAGACCCCCTGCTGTCAACTCCAAATATAAACGAGGACGGACACCGCTCAAGATCAGGTTCCACCCTCAGCTTCCCAGCCCGAGGGTGTCTGGCAGCTCCAGACGAAACTAAGCTCGCTTGCTTCAAGAAAGAGAGAGAGAAGAGAGAGAGACATATATATATATATATCGTTAATGACTTTGATAACTATGGTATCATAGTTTATCTGTAAAATTCAAATATATACACCAATTTTGACTCTGTATTTGATCATGACCTCCATAGGCGCTCTACTAGCCTGTCTAAGTAGCACGGAAAAAGCCGCTATTCGGAAAATAGAGAAGAATCTCTACAAGTGTAATGCTGCTGAAGTAGCCATTACTTTTAATAAAGTATGCTTGAGAGAGGGTCTGCTTCCTAAGTACACTAATATTATTATTATTATTATTATTGACAATCAAAAGCCACGGTAGTGTTAAATTATATTATTGTACAATGCTAAAAATTACAGGGAGAGAATTTCGGATACTGCTCCGTATCCGAAAATATCTCCTTGTAATTTTTACCATTGTACAAAAATATATTTTAACACTACTGTGGCTTTTGATTGTCAATATTATAGCCTCGTTACGGAGGTACCTTAGTTCATTATTATTATTATTATTATTATTTTTATTATTATTATTATTATTATTATTATTATTATTATTATTATTATTATTATTATTATTATTATTATTATTATTTTCACTGAGGAATTAGAGATGTGTATTTATGGTGATAGAAGTTCACTCTCGACGTGGTTTGGAAGTTACGGTAAGCAGTTGGTCCCGTTGCTGAATAACCACTGGTTCCATGCAACGTAAAAACACCATACAAACAAACAATTTTTATTATTAAAAAATTTCTCATAGCAGCACGAAACTTGAACTCGGGTGTGACATCGACAGTTATGTAGATGAACATATGTGTTTAAAGCTTCTGGTTTATCTTTAAATATATGTTCATATACATAACTGTGGATTTGTTTCTCCATTATTATTAAAAATAATATATATGTTATCAGTATGAAGCCGGCTATGTTTTGGAGGTAATGCTCAAAGAAAGGTATTTTCGCCGGTTATTCACGAGATGAAGGCTAGGAGGCCCGTTGAGTTTGAATTAAGGTATTGTGACTGACCTTTTTTTTAAAAAGCTGCTTAATCATTCTTCTTGTAAATTGGAGGTATTGTAGCTAGTCACTTTTGTTTAGAGGTTAGGGTAATGTAGCCAGATATGTTTGGGTTTAACTTGTAGGTATTGTGGCCAATTACTTTTGTTTAGAAGTTAGAGTAATGTAGCCAGTTATTTTTGGTTTAGATTGGAAGTATTGTGGCCAGTCACTTTTGTTTAGAAGTTAGTGTAATGTAGCCAGTTATTTTTGGTTTAAATTGGAGATATTGTGGCTAGTCACTTTTGTTTAGAAGTTAGTGTAATGTAGCCAGTTATTTTTGGTTTAAATTGGAGGTATTGTGGCCAGTCACTTTTGTTTAGAAGTTAGGGTAATGTAGCCAGTTGTTTTTGGGTTAGATTGGAAGTACTGTGGCCAGTCACTTTCGCTTTAGTTGGTTTAAATTGGGAGTATTGTGGCTAGTCACTTTTGTTTAGAAATAAAGGTCATGTAGCCAATTATCTTTGGTTTAACTTGGAAGTATTGGGGCTAGTCACTTTTGTTTGAAAATTAGGGTAACGTAGCCAGTTAATTTTAGTTTAAAATGGGAGGTATTGTGAATAGCTATTTTCGTTTAAAAATGAAGGTCATGTAGCCTATTATTTTTGGTTTAAAATGGGAGGTATTGTGGATAGTTACTTTCGTTTAAAAATGAAGGTCATGTAGCCTATTATTTTTGGTTTCAAATGGGAGGTATTGTGGCTATTCTCTTTTGTTTAGAAATAAAGGTAATGTAGCCAGTTATTTTTGGTTGAAAATGGGAGGTGTTGTGGCCAGTCACTTTTGCTTAAAAATCAAGGTAATGGAGCCAATTTTCCTTGTTTTGAATCGGATGTGTTTTGGGGCGGGTTACTTGAGTTAGCAAAGAATGTAGTGTGACCAGTCATTCTTGGTAGGAACTGGAGTATTGTGGCTGGTTACTTTTGCTTAGAAATCAGGTAAATATAACCATTTATTTATTTTTCATTTTTTTTATACATTGGATGCATTGTGGAATGAATGTGACGTAACCAGTCATTCGTGTTATGAAGTGGAGGGTATTGTGCTCGATGGAAGGTATTATATCAATTAATTCCTCGGTTAGACTGAAGGCCACCTTACACTCTTCTGTACTGTAGTACGGTCAATTTATCTTGCATAGTATCAGAGCTTCATTAACGAAAAATAAAGAATAAAAAGAAGTAAACCCCCTTTGATCTTGGAACTCGCTTTTGTTGCGGTTAAGGGAAATTCCTTAACGAAAAATGCAGGATTCAAAGAAGTAAAGCCTTTTTGACTTTGAAAGTCAGGCAACGGCCTTCCCAAGTTTTTTTTTTTTTTTTCTCCATCACTGGAAAAATTTTTCTTTTATTTTGTTGTTAATAGAGCTTTATTAACTAAAAGATAAAAGAAATAAATCACTCCTGACCTTGAAGCTTGGGTAACTGCCTTCACAATTTTTTTGTTATGAAACGTTTCCCCCATCACGATAAAACGTTTTGGTTGCGGTCACTGTAACTTCATTAATAAAAAATAAAAAAAATAAAAAATCAAAGAAATGAAGCACTTCTGACCCTCAAAATCGGGTAACGGTCTTCCTAAGGTTAATTTCTTTTACTAGAATACTTATTAAAACGGTTACTAGAGCTTTATTAACGAAAAATAGAATGAAAATAGAAGGAAGTTACGAAATAAGGTACTTTGTTGGGGTACGTTTCTCTAGTACGTTTTGGACACGTTGCTTCCGCTTAGAGGACGAGCAGTACGCCAGCCAGGTTTTGGGGAAATGGAAGTCAAGGCCACCTAGCTGTGTGTGTGTGTGTGTGTGATCCAGGGCTAAAGTTCAAAGGGTTCGTTTCGGGGAGAGAGAGGAGAGAGAGAGAGGAGGTTAATGCGTTAATATATATATATATATATATATATATATATATATATATATATATATATATATATATATAAATTGTATAGAAAGATATATCGATATGTGTTTAAAGAATATATTTATTAGATAAATATATATATATATATTATATATTATATATTGTATGTATTATACACACATACATACATACACATACACATACACAGCCTTATTTATCCCAGCGTTCAGTTTGCTCTTAACATTTAAGGAAAATTTGTATTCTCTATGTATACTCGAATATGATTATGTGCTTATTTTAATCCTTTGTTTGCTAATAT
>NC_087200.1:89713713-89728713 GCF_015104395.2 Macrobrachium nipponense | reverse complement strand
ATTTTGCATAAATACGGCCGAATTTCTTTTCACCAATTTGAAATTGCAGTGAAAGAGCTTTTGTCTGTTCACTTAAAGTGACCCCCAAGAGGTTCACGTTCGGAAAGCGCACAGAATATTTCTTCGTCGGCGAATTTCTTGAGAAGGTTCATGTTTCGAATTAAAAAAAAAATAAAGTTAATTTAGAGATCTCTAGGCACCTTATCTGTTTTTTATTAAATAGATCTGAGTGGGGTGTTTTATCGTGTTATTGCGCATTGTAACCTTGAGATGACCTTCTGTTAATTGTTTTCTGAGCGTCTACGAGACTGACCGGATGACTTTCGTGAATTATGAGAACGAACATGCTCTAATACAAAGAAAAAGGTTTTCAGAACCTCACAAAATCGCAATTAAAATGATCTTTTCTTTGGAAACCTAAAACTGAGATGGAAACGTGTGTGTAAGGAAGACCCAGGGAAATCTGTAACAGATGCTTATTGTGATTGTAGACCTGTGATTTTGAATGATTAAATGATTTGATGAAAATCTCAGGAGACGCATCCTATGACAAAATGCCTTGTGCTATGCCTCTGGAAGTCTGTCAAGGGACGCATCTTGTAATTAATCACTTAGAATTGGAAAAGGTCTGAGAGTGGCCGTGCAGATGAGGACCTTTTTGGTTGATGAATTACGACCAGATAAAAAAAGAGGGGGGGGGGGGGGGGGGGGGGGGATTATAGGGGGGGGGGGATTATATTTCAAAGCTGATTAGTATAGATGAAGGTGACATGACAAAGAAAGATGTTTTTTTTTTTTTTTTTTTTTTTTTTTTTTTGAGTTAGGCCGGGGGCAATCAGGCATTAATTCTGAAAGTTGCACTCATAATTGATGACCTGTGAATAAAAAAAAAAAAAAAAAAAAAAAAAAAAAAAAAAAAAAAAAAAAAAAGGCGTAAGAAATGCGTGTTTAATGAAAGGTGTGACGAATGTACGTTGTAATTAAATGATGACCTTTGAGTTTTGAAAAGGTCACCCCCACGCTGCTAGTATCATCGAATCGGAAACGGGAATTAATTTTTTCCTCCTTTTTTTATTCGGCCAATCCTCAATCACTTGTGCGCATGAGCAAACTCAGGCACTTATTTATTATTAAAAGGCAATTTTGCACTTGGAGTACGAAACAGCACTTCAAGAGTAACTATTGATTAGAAAAGAGCTGACGGTGAATGGATGAATTACGTCGACTTGGGTACAGTCGAGCCTCGAGGGTTAACGCGACTGAATTGTCGTACATGAAGGACAGGAGCTTGAATGTTTTCCTACGATTACATTGTCATTTATAGCACCTCTCGTAATGACGGAATCGATCTCTCTCAGAGACGAGGAGTGTTTTGGCAGTATACTCTCTCTGAAAACCCAGCTTCCAGCTATTGACGTTAATGCCGATTCCGGAGGATCAGCTGACTGATCGCAGTTGATTATGGATGAGCGACTTGCATGCCAGAGCTGCGGCGGCAGTTTTGCAAATTTCATTTCCTGTTGATGTGTAGCTACTGCCGGTGCCCGTGTGGACCTGTAAACAAACTGGCGGAATTGTAAACAAACTGTCAGAATTGTAAAAAAAAAAAAAAAAAAAAAAAAAAACTGACGGTATTGTAAACAAACTGTCAGATTTGTTAACAAACTGACGGAATTGTAAACAAACCGACGGTATTGTAAACAGACTGGCAGAATTGTAAACAAACTGTCAGAATTGTTAACAAACTGACGGAATTGTAAACATACTGTCAATTGTAAACAAACTGACGGTATTGTAAACAAACTGTCAGAATTGTAAAAACAATACGGAAAAAAAAACTGGACTGACGCAAAAAATGGGGGGTAAAAAAAAAAAAAACCTGACGGCATTGTAAACAAACCGACGGAACTGGAAAAAAAACAGGGAATTGTAAACAAAACGCCAGAATTGGGAGTTGGAGGCGAGAACAGAATCTTAATGAAGAACCTTCTGTTGATTGTGAATGAAAAGCCTCTACCGAGTTCGAGTGAATGAACGAGCATCTTGGAGATATACTAGAGGGGAAAGTACACAACTTTCCCTCATTAATATGAAGCACCGGGCGATTGATCGATCAGTCAAGCAGACTAAAAGGAAGGTGAGGTGTATAGTATAGCCGCGTCATACTGTTGACATCAAACTCCGGACACAGTCAGGAGGTCGGTCAGACACGGTCTTGGTTCATTCCTTACTCTCAATCGCCCCGGATGTGACTCTTTCAATCGAATCTCTTTGGGTGTGGATTAATCTCCTTTGTTTTGGCGCCATTCCTTTGTTTCGCTTCCTGTGTGTATGCACCTACCCTCCCCCTCTCTTCCTCCCTTCCTCACTTCCCTTCTCCCCTTCCCTCCGCCCCACCTTTTGGGGTAGAATGACGCACTCACTACTGCCTGGTGTGGTTCGCTCTTTCTCTCTCTCTCTCTCTCTTGCTTACGCCAGAACTGCGTAGTTCCCCAAAAGCAGACAGAAGTGTATTACGTGCGTAGCTTGCCAGCAAAGTCAGACTGCGTGTATCATTCTTGCTTCCAGACTGCCCCCGGGTGGAAACAAGCGTGTTTCCATGCGAAATGCACTGACTCTCCGCTTTGGCGTCATAGGGGGCGATTAGCCCCTCTCTCTCTCTCTCTCTCTCTCTCTCTCTCTCTCTCTCTTAAATAAGTAGCATCATCATCACCCCCCCTCCCCATAGATCTGGTCGCTTTGTTTGTTTGTTTGCTTGTATGGTGGAGAATCCGCTGATGAACTTGCGATTATGGCCATTTGCATTGGCTCAACCGTAGGGATGATGAATTTATGCGTTTTGTCGTAAGGTGTTATTATATATATATATATATATATATATATATATATATATATATATATATATATATATATATATATATATATATTGTCACTAGTGCGTGACATTTTATGCTAACATATGCCAACAAACATAAATCCTCTAGTATCTCTTTACACCGAATTCACCCTACCGGATGAATGACCTCATCCAAGGGTAACGATAGTTTCACCTGGCCCTAACAGGATTCGAACGTATCCTACGCACCTTTATCTTACTAAGAAGAAAGAAAAAAAAAATCTGGGGAATTCCCCTCATGACTTCTCGACCAGCGAGTAGCGACCATTGTCCTTGAACGTAACCGAAGTATTTGCAAAATGCTGACTCGGAATCACTTCCTGCTTCGTTCCTCGTCCTCGCCTCCTCCTTCTGGTTCCTCTGCTCCATTGCTTCGGGGTAGCCAGATGGTCCTTTGCTTGCCTTACGATTCGGCCCGCCTTGGTATGTGCGTGTGTGTGTGTGTGTGTTTGTGTGCGTGTGTGTATGCTTCGTCGCGTGATTTCGAAAGTGATTATCCAGGAATAGGCCTTATAAGTTAGGCATGTGTGTGCGTGCGTGTTTGTTTGTATGTATGTATATATATATATATATCTATATATATATATATATATATATATATATATGTGTGTGTGTGTGTGTGTGTGTGTGTGTAGTGTGTGTATGTGTGTGTGTGTGTGTTTAGATAAAAAATTCTTCTGTTAAAACAGGCTACGTATCAGGTATAAAAGGCCCATTAAAACGATGTTTTATATCTAAGGACTATAGATTTAAAACATCGTTTTAATGGGCCTTTTATACTTTATATATATATATATATATATATAGATATATATATATATATATATATATATATATATAATATATTGTAAGTCGTAGGGTTCGATGCTTCAGATTTCATGTAATATTTTAAACCGCCAGTAATTATGCTGGTCGTTAATTTAGTTAATTTCATGGGTCGTAAGCCAGAAGAGATGACTGCCAAAAGTATTCATTCTGGCGATTTGCTGAAATGAGGGAACCGGGGTTATTTCATACGCACATGGGCACTTGAAATAGGGAGTTTTCAATGTTTTTGTCTTCCAAATACCTATTTCGTTCAAGTAAGTAAGTACGTATGTCTGCGATCGTGTTTAATGATGCTAAAGTGTCTATACTTTCTTATAACGTACCTAAACTTTGACGAGTTCTTTCGGGTAGTTATGTATTCACGATTGTTTAGCAACGCATTCGAGTATACTTAAGATGCATCCATGCAGGAGGTGGCCTTTGGATTTATTTTTGTTTATTGGCGCGTTACATAACAGGGCGTTGGTTTTGCGCTTTAAGGGCCGAAACGCGGGCTTTAAACTTTCTGAGGGGGTCGTTTTAATCTTTCTGAGGGGGTCGTGCAATTATTTATTTACTCATATGACTTGCGGAGTAGATACTTTGAATCACCAGAGACTTAGAGTCGCGATTTCCTGTCCCCTTAACGATTGCTACTTTAATTTTCGTCCCTTAGATCCTTCGGTGGTGAGTGTGTGTGTGTGTGTGTGTGTCTGGTGACTCCTCTTTGCATCCCACGCTTTTGCTCTCTCCGGCTACTCGCTCGGTACTTTCTCTCTTCGTGCCCAGAATCCCTCACGCACGTTCATGCACGCACAAGCACACACGCACACATGGATGGAAGGCGCCCCCCCCCCCCCCCCCCCCCCACCCCCCCCCCCCCCCCCCCAACTCTCCCCCTCCCTCCCGCCCCCTTTTGCGCTGTTACTCAGGAACGGTTGGGTAGAAAGAGAGAGAGAGAGAGACGAGAGAGATGGAGGGGTATGGGGCATTCTTAACAGTCTACCCCTCCTGCATCTCTCTCTCTCTCTCTCTCTCTCTCTCTCTCCTCCTCATCTTCCTTCATTGTAGGATACTCTCTCTCTTTCTCTCTCACTCCTTCGTCCTCATCGTCCTTCATTGTAGGATACCTCTCTCTCTCTCTCTCTCTCTCTCTCTCCTTGTCCCCAAACACGCATTCATGGAAGGGTCCTCCTCCTCTTCTCCTCCTCCTCCTCCTTCCTCCTCTCCTCCTCCTCCTGCCACCTGCACATCTGCTGATAAGTAGTTCAGCAGCATCCTCGTAAGGGACCGCGTCCTCCATCTCTTTCTCTCTCTCTCAGCTCTCCTTGTTCCCTAGTATTTATGTTATCCTGGAGAGCTCCTATTGACCTACCCCGCAGTGCTTCTGCTTACGACGTACCCTCCGTTCCCAAAACGTCCAAGTCCAACGCCCGCTCATCCTCCGAAGGACCCCTAGAGGGCCTGCCTGCCTAAGGACCCTACGAGAGTGCCTGCCTGTGCCTACTCCCTTCGTATAAACTGCATACTTGGCTATCGATTGCTCCTCCATGATGTTTCTCTCCTCTCCGCATCCTTCCTTCCTTCCTCTCCTTTCACACACCCCCTCCCCTCCCCTCCCTTCCTAAGTCTTCCCTTTTCCTCCTACCCACCCTCGACGCCCATCTATGTCTTGCCCCCTCCCCCCCCCCCACTTTTTTTTTTTCGCTCCGTTTTTTTTTTTTTCTAAGGAGTAACCTTGGATGCGAGTGTTTGGCTTAGTAGGAAGGTGAGCACGCTTGTTCGTCCTCCGTTCTTCCTGCATCCTCCTGCTATTCCTTCCTTCCTTCCTTCCTTTATTTATTTATTTTTATTTATTATTATTTTTTTTTCTTCCTGAAGGAGAGGGCAGGAGAAGACTCCTTCGCCCTCCTGTGATGCACGTGCTTGGCTAAGGCTACTGGTTTCTTCTTCTTCTGCGTCTTCTTCTCTCTCTCTCTCTCTCTCTCTCTCTCTCTACTCTCTCTCTCTCTCTCTCTCTCCACTTCCCAATCCGCAACTTCATTTTACGCCTCCTTATATCATCATTTCTTTGCTAATTTTTTCCCCCCCTCCTGCTGGAGAAAGGAGCCGGTTGGAGGTCACCGTCGTCGTGCTTGGGTACATCTGCTTGCCTTAGGAAGGCCGTCTTCTTCTTATTCTTCGTCTCCTGCTTCTTATTCTTCATCCTCTTTAAGCAGAACCAGCGCCTCACCAACTTGTTGGTTGTTGTTACTTGGCAAAGGATCATCCGGCATCCTGATAGAGTTATCGGATACTGTCTCTCAGAATTATTATTATTATTAATATTATTATTATTATTATTATTATTATTATTATTATTATTATTATTATTATTATTATTATTATTATTATTATCTTTGGGAGTAGACCCTCTTTTAAACAAGTCTTGTTGAAAAGGATTGCTGCATCAGCTCCATTAATTTTGTTATAGAGTCTTCTCTATTATCCTTATTAAGGATTTCTCAATGTTGCTGAAACTGGCAAGCAATATGACTACACCGGATTTGACGATCCCCTTTGGCACGGTACTTGCCAGTTTCAGCAACATTGAGTAATCCTTAATAAGGAAAATAGAGAAGACTCTATACAAAATTAATGGAGCTGATACAGCAATCCTTTTCAACAAGACTTATTATTATTATTATTATTATTATTATTATTATTATTATTATTATTATATTCCATCACTAAAATCAGCCTTTTCTCTCTTGGTGATTTTTTTCTTTTCATTATTTTACACGTGAACGGTGATGATATTATTATTATTATTATTATTATTATTATTATTATTATCTTATTATTTTAATTTTAATAATAATGGCAGAATTTACAGAATGCTTCTTTACAAAATTTCTTTATTCAATTCTCCTTATGATTTGTAGAATTGAAAGAAATTTTGTATAGAATCAATTCTGTGAAGTTGCTATTATTTTTAATAAGCATATTATTATTATTATTATTATTATTATTAGTAGTAGTAGTAGTAGTAGTAGTAGTAGTAGTAGTAGTAGTAGTAGTAGTAGTATTGAAAATGATGGCAGAATTTACATAATTGATTTTATACAAAATTCTTTCAATTCTTTAGAAGAATTGAGAGAATTTTATATAAAATATATTCTGCAAATTCTGACATTATTTTCAGTGAAGCATGTTTGAAAGAAGGTCTGTTTCTAGCATACATATTATTATTATTATTATTATTATTATTATTATTATTATTATTATTATTATTATTATTATTATTATTATTATTATTATTATTATTATTATTATTATAACAACGAAAATCAGGTTTTGCACTTCTTATTCTGGTCTTGGTGATGTCTTTGCATTATTTTATACGTGGATGGTGCTGTTATTATTATTATTATTATTATTATTATTATTATTATTATTATTATTATTATTATTATTATTATTATTATTATTATTATTATTATATTAGCTGATTTCTCGCCCGGGTACCAGATTCACGCTCTGGACCTCTAGATGAGTTTCATCTTCGCGTAATTCCTCCTCCGCTGTGTCACATTCACGTCCCATTCGGCAAGATGTTCTCACGTCTCAAGGCGGTGTGCAACATTCCCATTCTTGTTGCAAGCCACACCCATATTTGTACTCTCGCCTCAAAAGCAAAGCCAGTAGCGACGAAGCAAAAGAGAGAGAGAGAGAGAGAGAGAGAGACTCGCTTGTGTATATATGATCATCTTTAAAACACTGTAGGCCTTACGTAAGAGAGAGAGAGAGAGAGAGAGAGAGAGAGAGAGAGAGAGGAGGGTATTACAAGTACCTAAAGGGTATGAAGTCAACTACATCAATAGATACACATGATTTAGCTTATCGCATGGGTGGCATCTTGTCATCTATATTTCAGATTTAGCGTATTGCATGGGCGACATATTTCTACCCTTTTTAGACTTACTTGGGTAGGGGCTAGTAATTGGGGTGGGGGGGATGGATAATCAGGTTTCAGTACTCTTTTTCAAATCCACTTATTTCAGGCAGTAGGAGGAGGCACGTGACCCTCCTAGAGAGAGAGAGAGAGAGAGAGAGAGAGAGAGAGAGAGAGAGAGAGAGAGAGAGAGAGGCCCTCCTGGGTTCCTTTATCAATATCACTCTGCTCCCAGGTGCTTTTATTAATAGTATATATTGACGCAGTTATTGCCGCCGAGGCTGCTGTTTTAAGACACAAAGCAATGTTCGTTTATTTTACTTTTTTTTTTTTATACTTTTTTTCGTTTATTTTACTTTTGGGCTTCTTCATTAAATCACTATTCATTCGAGGGTAAAAGTGTAGTAGGTAGGCTGGGATTAATCTCACTCCCTTTTTGGCAACTGGTAAAATATGTTATTTTTAGAATTTGCTGCTCTTGGTTAAGCAGCTTTGAATTAGATTAGTTCGTGACTAAAGTAATTGTTTCTGGTGGATTCCTTTAATTTAAACACCGTTTTGTTTCGTGTGGACGTCATTTATAAATTGAAAACGCCATTTTTTCTGATAGTATTTTTATTATTACATTTAATTTCTGTATCTTTCAATTTTCTCTTTAGTTTATCTTTTTTTTTTAATCCGACAATAACTTCCAGACTAAATTTAGCGATGGCACAGGGCCACCTTGTAAATATGAAGTATGCATCGCCTTCCAATATTTAATATATATTTTCTCTCCTGTATGTCTCCTTTTTTCATATGTGAAAATAAGCTATTGCTGACTCTCTCTCTCTCTCTCTCTCTCTCTCTCTCTCTCTCTCTCTCTCTCTCTCTCTCATCTGTATTTTGTATTTTTGTGTAATAACCACTTCGCAATGGAAATATAGTTTTTTCTATTTAGTTTAATTCTCTCTCTCTCTCTCTCTCTCTCTCTCTCTCTCTCTCTCTCTCTCTGTGTGTGTGTGTGTGTGTTCCATCTGTATTTTGTATTTTTGTGTAATAACCACTGCATAATGGAAATAGAGTTTTTTTTATATTTAACTCTCTCTCTCTCTCTCTCTCTCTCTCTCTCTCTCTCTCTCCGATTAGGGATTGGCTGCCTGTCGTCAGGCGTGGTTTGGATTTGGCACACTGCTTTTTGTGCTTCCATGAAACTGACGTCAGAAGTCGTTTGATCGATCTCTCTAGATAAATGGTTAGACAGGTGGGCATATAAGTGGGTGGGTGGATAGGTGTACTTTTTTTCTATATTTTTTTTTATATATTTTTTTAATTGGTATGTGATTACATGTTTCGATAACAAAGGGCTTATTATATAAATACGGGAAAAAATGTCGGAGATGGATACAATTAGGGTTTATAGAAATAGGTAGCTGTGTAGATAGTTCAGGAATTTGATCATAAATCGTAATTGACTATCTATCTTAATTGTGGGTATTTCGCGGAATGCACGATAAAGGGAAGTGATGATTGGGTTCTCAGTACTGGTATACCCCTTTGCGGGGCCTCTCTGCTCGTACCCATGCGGACGAATTATTATTATTATTATTATTATTATTATTATTATTATTATTATTATTAGAGAGATGACGATAGCGATTCTATATGAGTACCGTAGCCGAAGAACCCATAACACCAGGTTTCTCTTTGATAAGTATGTATAGCGGCTATTGTCCCTATATGTATTTCTGTGTCTTTCAAATTACCTACTTTGACGCAATCCATTTTGACTAAGTAAATCTACAGGAATGAAACGTCAACAAACTATTGCATATCATTTATTTATTTTTACACTTACAAACACCCTGGGAGCGATACGTGGCGTGGATATTACCGCTCATACGCATGTGACGCACAAAGACTTGATATGTATTACATTATATCGTGCGTATATGCTTTTCTATGTTAGAATATGCTTCTTATTTTCACTAATTTTTTTTCCGTGGTCGTGTTAATTTATGCTTCTTTTGTTGCGGCCAGCTCTTTATTCGTTATTTATTCTCTCTCTCTCTCTCTCTCTCTCTCTCTCTCTCTCTCTCTCTCTCTCATCCGATCGTTAATCTCCTTTAGTGTGCGTAAGCTAACGGTGTTGTTCATTTGTAGATTCTGAAAGTACTGTTGTTTCGATTTCATGCTTTGGTGGGTATCATGCCCACCTCTGTAATCGTTGGTTTTGGTCTACATATCAACCATCTCATCTACATAGCATTTTATTATTAGTTAATTAATAAACTTGTAAGCATCTGTGGAGAAGCTACAAGTTTGAGTAAACCGTCTTCCCCATGACGTGCTGTTAACCCAAATTGTCACCTTAGTGGCGATGAAATGATTTTCGTTATTCACTTGCGGTTTTGTCTGAAAAATCAACGTTTTTGGGCAATATGTCAACGCTTTTGGCATATGTCAACGTTTTCGGCCAATGTGTCAAGGATTTCGGCCAATATGTCAACGTTTTTTTAGCAGATATGTCAACGTTTTCGGCGGATATGTCAACATTTTTTACCAATATGTCAACATTTTCATCCAATATGTCTACGTTTTTTTCCAATAAGTCAACGTTTTCGGCCAATATGTCACCATTTTTGGTCAATATGTCAACGTTTTTTTTTCGAGATTTGTCAAGTTTTTGCAAGATATGTCAACGTTTTCGTCCATTATGTCAACGTTTTCGTCCAATATGTCAACTTTTTTTACGAATATGTCAAGTTTTTTTGGCCAGCATGCCAACGTTTTGGGTGAGATGTGAACGTTTATGCTAACAGCCTCGCAGTGTTCGTCAGTACGTTATGGGGTACATTTGTATAATAAATGCGATAATACACAACTTACCTTTCGCCACATTTAACGTTTAATGCGACTGAACCTCTTTAACGCATTCAGTAATCTTTCCCTCCAGAGAAAAAGGACCAATAACCCGCGTACTAAACGAGGTCATGATATTGACCCCGCCTTATTTTCAGAATCGAGGCTGACAGCAAAATAGGAAGTGACCCTCGCGCCACCGTTCCCGGTATTCCTCTGAATCAGGAGTGCCAGATTCAACAATAACAACAGTCATGATGATGATGATGATGATAATAATAATAATTATGCCGGGTTTGAATTAGCTTTTGTGTTCCTTTTCGGCGATTTTCTTTCCAGCTCTGAGAGATCAAAGCCTCCGGCTCGTCAGTTCCGTTTGTTATTTATTAATGTTATACATCCTGATGGCTTAGGGTTTGCCAGTTCTTTTTGATCTCTTCATCTGTTTGTGGAGCCACCAGAGGAGAGGAGCCTCTCTCTCTCTCTCTCTCTCTCTCTCTCTCTCTCTCTCTCTCTCTCTCTTTCAGAGGCAAAAGCGGCGAATTAAAACGGGACTTCGTTGTTTGATCACGAGGTCACGTGTATCATAACTTTAGATCACATGTCCTCTTGTTTTTATTTTTCCTTTGATGCCCAATTAACATCTATGCTAATAGACCCAAGGTCGAACTTACTCTCCCGTCGGTGATGGTGATTTCGACTTATTTTAAACCCTACCATTTTAAGGATTATTTTAAACTTTGTCTTGTTAAACATGACTTTAAACCTTGTCGTTTTCAGAATTAGTAGAAACATTGTCATTTTAAACATTATTCTAGACTTTGGCAGTTGTAAGCGTCATTTTAAGCTATGCTATTTTCAAAACTATTTTAAACTGCAATTTTTAGAGTTATTTTAAAATTTCACGTTTTAGAAATATCTTAAACTTCGCTATTTTAACAATTATTTTATTCTTTGGCATTTCAAGAATTATTTTAGACTTTGCCATTGTAAAGATTATTGTAAACTTTGCCATTTTAAAGATTATTTTAAACCTTGCCATTTTAAAGATTATTGTAAATTTTACCATTTTAAAGATTATTGTAAAGGTTGCCATTTTAAAAATTGTTGTAAAAGTCGCCATTTTAAAAATTATTGTAAACGTTGCCATTTTAAAAATTATCATAAACTTTATCATTTTAAGCATTATTTTAAACTGCCACCTAGACTTTTAAACTAAAAGTCTAGGTGGCTCTTGATGCCAAGTCATTCTTAGAAGTCCACGTTAATTTAATGCGAAATATTATTATTAATTTTTTTTGTATTATTTTGATGGATGGGTAATCAGGTTACATATGATTATTGATAACTAATAACAATTAATAACGAACGGAAATAAGGAAGGGGGACATAAGCCGCCACAGTAGCGCCCTCTCTCTCGCTCTCTCTCTCTCTCTCTCTCTCTCCCCTTTTATCCGCTCATGGCTCTCGTCGTTTTTCCTCCTGCCTTTGTCGCCCCATTCTCCCTCCCACTCTTCTCCCCCCTCCCCCCCACTCCTCTTCTCTTCTCCCTTCTCAAAAGTGAGTGTTCAATATTTCCATCGAAAATTTTGCCTTGTACGCGATTGCTCCTGTATGGCAGACTTTGTGTTTAATGGGATTATCTCTCTCTCTCTCTCTCTCTCTCTCTCTCTCCCCAGTAAAATTCTGCTACCCGTAAGCAGAATTCTCTCTCTCTCTCTCTCTCATCTTGCTTTGGTGAGACGTACCCGCGTGAAGTCACAATAATCAACAGATATCACAAGTTTAACATACGACTAGAATTTGAGAAATATCTAGAAGTGTTCGTGAACTATCGGTGATAAGATTAGTGTGAAAATAGTAGGATAAAGCGTCTTCTAAGTTAGTTTATCAGTGTAATACTATAAATCAGAACAAGATGGCAGTAAGTTCCAACTGCGGGAAGAGGTGGCGTAATTTGTCGTGTTTAGCAGATTCGCAATACGATGAGGTAGCAGGAAGGGAACTGGCATTTCTCATCTATGAAATCAGCAACAGTCCCTAACCAAAAAGATACAAAAGCATTCATAGATATATTGAAGGATATTAATCCTTCAAACTGGAACAAATCTAATGAAAAACATCTTGAAAATAATTGAAGAAGTTCAAATAAAAATCCAAGTGGTCGGAGACTCATAAAGAAAATATACATAAACCAACATATTCCGACAAAGAAAATGATAAGGTAAATCTTGTGAATATCCTAATTGATGCATTAGGAAAAAAGAATGCCAAAGCATGCAAACTGTGTAAGGTTTGGTATAGCATAGTCAATCCACAAAACCTAATCAGAAAATGGGCTGCATTGCAACATTCCGACCCATCCCACCGTGTGCTGAGGTAATACAAGATTTGAGAAAAGATACAAGAATTTTTTGTTCAACATGTCTATCATGGATAGACATTGTTATTAAATCAAGATTGAATGTACAAATAGTTGAGGAAGAGAAGAAGAAGAAGAAAAAGAAGAAGAGGAAAAACGGAAGAAAAGAAGTAAACAAAAACAATGAAATGACAGAAAAAATAGGAAAACAAAGAACAAGATAAAAGTATGGATGCGAGATACTCATTGATACTACATATGAGCAAATAAAGCAGCATACCTACGAAGAAATAAATTACGATATACAAACAGAAAAGCAAAATCCCGAAGAGGCTCTACCCAGATCTATACAATGACGGGAAAGAGGAAAAAATAGACAAAGACAAAATCTGCAACCTTTTGAAAGAGGGAATTGCAGATTTGGAGAAAGATGTTACTACAAAACATCCTAAGATATGTCAAAACTATGAAATATATGGTAAATGTGCATACTTAGTATGGATATGGGGAGATTGCAGAGATCTGCATCCAAAAATATGTAAAAAACCTAAAAGAAGGAAAAGGATGTAAGTTCGACAAAAAAATGCAAATATAGCACCCTGGAGCCATGAATCATAATCAAATAAATAAACCAACCAAGTAATAAAATCCAAATAAGAAAGAAAACAATAAAGAGAGAAATCAAGAATATCAGGTAAAAGAGAAAGCAAACCACCAATGAGATATGCAGTGTCATCAAATTTCAAAGCATCAGCTCCGAAAATTCTACTCAAGAGATAATAACTGTATTTATTATGCAAGAGATATTGCAGAAAACGGAGAAATTTGCAGATTCAGACACAAATTAATAATTATGATGAAGGAAGATCAAATATTATGGAAAAGTTGGATTTTTTAATTTGTAGAAATTTCTGGAAATAAAAAAAGAAAAAAAGAACAACATACCAGAACAGGAAAGAGACATGGAAAATCCTATTTACTACCAAGTATTAAATGAAGGAGAAAAACACGCAAACCATCATAGTGATGATGCGCAGGGTTTAGTTACGAGTAACTCAAAAAGAAAAATAGAGTACTTAGAAGAACTAAAACCCAAAATTGAAAAGAAAATAGATATAATGAATATAAGTGAAACCTGGTATTCCCAAGAGACTGGGACTGATGATCAAATAAAATGGGGTTCCAAACTTATAGATCAGATAGAAAAAATAGGAATCAGGGGGGAACCGCAATATATAAAGGGAAAGACAAAAAACAAGGATAAATCATGAAAAATATAGTAACCTCAGAATTGAACTAATAGCGGTAGAATTTGATCTGAAAAATTGATGAACATAGTAATATATGACCCCCTAATACTAAAGAGTTTGACTTAATAATTGAATAAAAATGGGATGATATATGTAGAAATCACAAGGACGGACTATTCTCCTATCTGGTGACTTCAACTTCCTTTTCGTAGAATGGAAAGAACGAATAGGAGATTGTGGTTGTACTTATACATATAAAAAAGAGAGTAATAGTAGTGCAGAAGATAAAAGAGGCAATTTGAAAAAGCTATTGATATGCTACTAGAATACAACATTCAACAATAAATCACCTGCCAACACGAAAGGAAAATACTTTAGACCTAGTATTTGTGAACGATATGATTATGTTAAAGAAATATATTTTTATAATGCGAGTATTTCGGACCCATAATGTCATAGAATTAACAGTTCATTCCAAAAGCAAGTGAAAATAGAGATAAGCAAGAAATGAAAAAGTGGAAGGATATGGAAAAATACAACTTCTACAGTAAAAAGATAAAATAAAGGTCAGGAATTAATGAAGAATTAAACAAAGATTGGGATAACATTTCGTAGTGATGACATAATTGGGTAAAATACGGATATTATATAAAATATTGGAGAAAATAGTGGAAAAATATATACGAAGAAGAAAAGTAAACATCATTCTTTATGCATACCAAGAGACGAAGGATCTTGTTCCAGAAAATCAGAAGTGAAAAAAAGGAAGTCTTGCAAAAGTAAAAAAAATGCATTGGAAAGTTATAGAACTAAAAAGTGATAGAAAATGCAGAAAACAAAAGCTTATACAATCAAAAGAAAATAAAAACGGGACTTGGAAGTAAAAAACCCTATAAATATCAAGCAAAAC
>NC_087200.1:89686213-89708713 GCF_015104395.2 Macrobrachium nipponense | reverse complement strand
CACGCTAAAGAGGATTTCGAAACCAATTTATCATAACTAAGAGCCAAATGTTGTTGTTTCTTTTTAAGACAAGTTCCTTAGTGAATTTCGTGAATCTGAGACTCAGCTGGGTCGGTCATTCATACCACTCACCTCCTGACTGTGGAATTCGGTATTTGCTTTCGTGTTCCTCTCATCATTTTGCTTGTCCCATGCTCTTTTCTTGGCCGGATTTATTCTGGGTCGACTAGCGGCGGCCTGACCGTGATCGAACCACGGACATTGAGCATTATCTCAGAGAAATTATATTTATATAAAGTGAATATATTCTCAAGAGGAATAATATTTATATATAGTTTTTTTTAATTAGATGGAATTACTATAAAACTAACCAGGTATGATTCGGCCATCTGTGTTTTTTTCCGTAGTCTTATCTAAGTGAGAGGAGGAAATTGATTGGTGTTACTTTAGTGCTTTCAGTATTTACTATTGAATTATTTTGAAATATGACGTTAATATGCTCATTTGAAAAATTGGGATCTTTCATAGTGACCCCCAAGGGTCTTAATCCGGCATGGATCCACCTTTGAGGCGTTTAGAGTACAAGGCCCCTGGGGACGACCGTCAAAGCATAAACAAAAGACTGTCAATATCATCGAGATGATGAATCCCAAGAAATATTAGCCCAAGCAAAGACCCAAAAAGGCTTATTAGAGTTATCTCAGTGTGACTCGCATTTTTATTTTATTTTTCAGTAAATTTTTATTTTAACTGTTTTTAGTTACATATTTATTTTTGTTAGTTGATTATTTTTATTCGAAATTTTTTTGTTTTTAATGCTTTTATTTTAATTTTTATTATTTTTTCCTTCTCAAACTATGTAGTTCGTTTTCATCAAACTCAAAAAGAGCATCTCGCAATCTTATGTATTACGCTTTCACAACAGAGGCACCGTCCTGATAAATGGTATTTCAAGGAAAAAATAATACGTAATATGAAAATAGGTCAATAAATAATAGCCTCAAAAAGGACATCGCAAAGAGAAGACATAATAAAAAGAGCCTTAAAAATAGAAGGTATTCGAAAGAAATTCAAAAGTGAGCTTTGGGGGAAATGACAGTAAAAGGTTTAATAAATGCGGTTCGGAATCTTCTGATGCTCATATGTTTCTGGGATCGCTAAATTTCGGTACTGGACTCAAGATATTAAAATCAGATCGTGAAACTGTTGACGAAAGTTGTGATCTGAATTTAAATAAGGTTCTAAAATTCATTTGGTATAAATAGTTCAGTTACAGCTGCAATTCAACTCTGTAACTATATATCAGTTTTATGCTTTGAAGGAACCTCGGAGGTAATATGATTAGATGTTAAAAAATCAAATCCTGAACTATATGATGGGTAATATTTTCTGATTCTGAATTGAATCGGCTTTTAAAAATTATATTACATGATTATTTCAGTAATATCTGCAATTCAACTCTGTAACTATATATTAGTTGTATGCTTATGAATGAGGTGATTACTTTTCTCGAATCGTTAATCTTTGCCTGCTTAAGAAGCTTCGAGGTTTGTGAAATTTGAAAGTAGTTTTTGTATTTTAAAGTATTTTTGTATTACTTATGTAATTATTTAATATTTTATTTATTTATTTATGTATGTAATTAATTCATTCATTAACATTTTGATTTGTTTATTTTACAATGAAGGAATGCACTAGCATATTTCTCGTCGTCTCTCTTTTAACTTCTTGTACTTCTCCTCGTCGTGTCTTTAGTTTTTCTCTCCTCCTCCTCCTCCTCCCACCTGACTTCATTTGTAGAAACGTCGTTAAGCCCTTGTGCTCTCCCCCCTCCCCCCCCCCCCCACCCCCCCCCCCCCCCCCCTCCCGCTAAACTCCACCCCGAAGGGACTCATTGTCAGTGCGCATTTATTATGAATCGTCTCTCTCTCACTCGCCGGCGACAACTGCATCACCGTCATTCCGAGACTTGGCTCCTCTTGTTTGATCTCACCCCACCCTCTTAGATGTGGACCTCCCCCTCCTCCTCCTCCTCCCCGCCCCCTTCACCCCCCCCACCACCACACCCCCACGAATGTCCTTTGCCGGTGGGTCTTTCCCCTTTAAATCTCAAGTTTCAGAGTCAAGGTTTTATTAGTCGACCTCCGACTATTGATTGTGAAAAGTTCAGTTGGGTCGTGAGGGAATGGGCTTGTCAGTTGAGGGGGGTGGGGGGAGATTTTGGGGAGGGGGTGGGGGTCGTGGAAAGGGTTGTGAAGTTTCAAAGGTGGAGGTGTGGAGGGTTTGGAGAGGGGGAGTGTGGGTGGTTCGTAGGAGGGGAAGGGGGCTCGTGGTTAGTGGCCTTCGAGGCCAAGACGAAAAGGGTTGAGAGGAACAGTTTGGTGTGGATGCAGGAACATCTTCTTCTTCTTCTTCTTCTTCTTCTTCCTTTTTACGTGTCTCTTTTTCTTTTCTGTTCGTATCCGATTTTGTAAAAAAAAAAAAAAAATTAAAAATTCTCTTGTTTGCTTGGCTGTGGCTGATATTTTGCGTGATGGGTCTGTGAAATTGGAGTACTATGAACGATGCTCTTTTATTTTCTTAATGAATATTGTATCTGTCATCACCTCATACGAAATGGTTCAGTTATTATTATTATTATTATTATTATTATTATTATTATTATTATTATTATTGGCTTTCACTTTCTATCAAGACTGGTTGTTTATATTGTAGCCAGCTACCATATGCTGTTATAGGCACATTCCTCTTCTTCTTCTTCTTCTGTTGTTGTTTTTGATTAAGCTGACCTTGTGTCAGCACGGGCTCTTGCTCACCGAGCAGCCCGTAAAGGCTTAATTCTTCTTCTTCTTCTTCTTCTTCTTCTTCTTCTTCTTCTTATTATTATTATTATTATTATTATTATTATTATTATTATTATTTGCAAAGTCATTTAGAATGATTCAAGCACTTCTGCTTTGCAACTTCTGCCGACCTTGCAGAAGATTTGATGATGATATTTCGACCAAATCTAGGGTAAGGGATGTTACGAACCATCTAAAAATTCCTTTACGCCTGAGAGTCTAAGTTACAGATAATTAAACAGAAGGTTGAGTGAAAAGCGTTGACTGTCGGACAACAAAGATCTGGGAGAGAGAGAGAGAGAGAGAGAGAGAGAGAGAGAGAGAGAGAGAGAGAGAGAGAGAGAGATTAGTTCTACAAATCCACAGTAGGGAGCTGACTCCAGTTGAAGGGGAAGACCATATACTTAATAATTGAATTTTTTAAGTGATTTGTGACCTCGTAGGAGGGTAGTGCCGTCAGTGCACCTCCCGCCCGGTGCACTGTAGGCATTACTTGAGGTTCTTTGCAGGGTTCCTTCGGCCCCTAGCTGCAATCCCTTTCATTCCTTTTACTGTACCTCCGTTCATATTCCTATCCTTCCACTTTATTTTCTAACGTTTTCTAATAATTGTTTCATTGTGCGAAGACGAGATTTTCCTTCTGTTACACCTTTCAAACCTTTCTCTCTATTTTCCATTCAGCGCTAAATAACCTTATAGGACCCAGCGCTTGGCCAAGTTTCATTGTGCAAATGTGTGGTTTCCCTCCTGTTACACTTTTCAAACATTTCTCTCTATTTTCCATTCAGCGCTGAATGACCTTATAGGTTCTAGCGCTTGGCCTTCTGCCTAAATTGTATATTTTATTTTATTATATTCTATTCTAAATGATTTATGAGAAAACAATAGAAAATGTTTTTAGTTTTTAGTTTCCTGTAAAAGAAAACTATTGGGATGGCTAATTGTCTGTCCGGCCTCAGATCTTAAAAACTACTGAGGTTAGATGGCTGCAAATTGGTATGTTGATCATCCACCCTCCACTCATCAAACATACCAAATTGCAACCCTCTAGCCTCGGTATTTTTTAATTTTCTTTAAGGCTAAAGTTAGCCATGATCTTGCGTAACTTTAACGCATTTTTTACTTTCTCTTTAATATTTCTTAAATTTATGTTTAATGTGTTTTTTTTTCTTCTTGCAGGTAAGAAATGCCAATCTGCGAAGAGCAGCATGACCTGGACTCCAGTCCGGGAATGATCCAGCCGGTGAGTAACAGAAAACGTGGCCAGAGAGGAATGTGTGCTGATTTGCATGTCGTCACTAACGAAAAGTAATTCTGGAAATTCTTTTATTCATTTTAAGACTATTTTCTTAGAGCATTTGAATTTTTTTTTTATAATAATTTTAATGTCTACCCGGCGATGTAGTTATTGTAATGCGGAATGTATTGTCCGTAGATTTGAATGAATATAGAAGATTATTTTCTATCAACTCTTAACGTCCATTTTCTATTTCATATACTATATATATATATATATTATATATATATATATATATATATATATATATATATATATATATATATATATATATATATATAACATATATATAAAATGATGTGTATATTATACTATATATATATATGTATATATATAATATACATATATATATATATATATATATATATATCATATAATAATACATATTATATAATATATTATATATATTATATATACTATATATTTATATAATTATATTATATATATATTAATATATGGACGTACAATATTCTTCTCCAAATAATACTGTGGATCAAGAAATTCAGTTGGTTAAAGTTAAATTCCTGTACTATTTTTTTTTAACGAGATCATGGTTCTGAAAGTAAACCAACATTTTCTAAAAAATGCACGATGTTGACCTACATAGTATCCCGTCTCGTGACAGTAGTTCAGTAAAGGTTTTCATGAAGAAGATTGCATAAAGTTAAAGGTAGCCTTGTTGCAAAAATATTCCTTCCCTGACCTCTTGCGGGACATACCCCATTACTGAACGAGGTCAGGCCCTTCCTCATAATGAGAGGTAGAAGGCCACTCAAACGGCGGCGAAGCGAAGCACGAATGCGGAAGGCGCTGTACTTTTATTGTAGAGATTTAACATCCACTGACGGAATTGTGATGTTCTCGCGAAATTGGTTGGCTGGAAGGTTTCTATTAAGCCGTTTTTATTTATGGCTTTATAACTCTTATACTCTTTTATCTGTACCTTACCCGAGGTTGGTTTGCATGGCTCGCAATGGTTTCAGAATGTTATATATATATATATATATATATATATATATATATATATATATATATATATATATATATATATATATACATATATATATATATATATATATATATTATATACATATGAATATATATATATATATATATATATCTATATATATATATATATACATATATATATGTATGTATGTGTGTATGTACGTATGTATATACACTATACATATCTGATATTATATATATATATATATATATATATATATATATAGTATATATGTGTGTGTGTGTGTGTGTGTGTGTACGTATGTATATATACATGCACATATTTGTATATTATATATATATATATATATATATATATATATATATATATATATATATATATATATGGGTGTGTGTGTATGTATTTATATGAGTGTGTTTGTTCGTGTAAATGTACGTATATACGTACATGCATGCGTGTATACGCCTTACGCCTCAGTCAGGCGACGACGACGACGACGCAAGCGAAGTAAAAAGCGAGAGTGTTGGGTGCCTGACGGCGAGCGGGCATTTGCCTCGCGCGTAAAAAACGAGACCAGCAGCAGCAGCAGCGTCGTGGTCAACAACCTTTGCAAGAATGTCATGGCGCCACGGGCTTCGGCACGAATCGATCGCAGGAACTCCTCTCTGCTGCCACTTATTTCTTTTGCATGAATTCCTACAGAGCGAAAGTCGCCGATGCTTTTTTTTTCCCGAATCTTTCGTTTCCTGATGATTGTCGGTGGAGAATTACGGTAGGTAGGTTTGGTTGGGCGGTTTGTGTGTGTGTGTGTGTGTGTTTGCACGTTTACCTCAGCACGTACATTCGTCGTTGTACACATGTGTATATATATATCTATATATAAACATGTGTATGTATGTATGTATATATAAATACATACATACATACACCCATATATATATAATACGATATGTATATATACATACATCATAATACATATATTATATCTATATATATATCATATATAGTAATTATTATAAATATATGGTATACTATATATATATATTGCGGTTGTGTGTGTCAAACCGAAAAGAGATTATAAGAAATGACATTAGAATCTAATGACAAACGAAAAACAGATAACAAGAAATGAAACTCAGAGAAACAGATAAGTAGAAGACAGACAGAAACACATCCACGAAATAATAAATCAAGAGCATCCAACATCCACAGGACCTTTCTAACTAAAATAATCCAGGTCAAAACAACTCAATCCTACCGAGACCTTAAGACAACTGAATCGAGTGACTTCCTGAGCCGTTAGTACCGACGTCATCATCGTTCTAGGAAATAAGGAGGAAATTGGGGAATTCCAGTGCCTACGGCCTTTGGGAAAAGTCTGACAGACTAGACTTTCTCATCGTTTCAGAATATCATAGGAAAACGGAAATGACATAATGGTTTTGGGTGGATTTTTCATGGACAGAAAGTAGTGTGTACGCATAATTCATAAAGAGAGCATAAACGTATGACATTGCGATACACACACACACACACGACACACACACACACACACACACACACACACACACACATATATATATATATATATATATATATATATATATATATGTGTGTGTGTGTGTGTGTGTGTGTGTCTGTCTGTCTTATCACATTACCATTATTTATATATACGCAATAAGCTAAATACAAATGTCCTTTAATGTCTAATTCTCTCTCTACCTCGGAATTAATATATTTTCATATATGTTGACCGAACGAATTTCATATCATCAACTAAATAATTCTCCTTCAGTTAACATGTATGAAAATATGTTAATTCAGAGGTAGGGTGAATTGGTTTATTAAAGGACATTTGTAGCTTAATGTAATTATATATATATATAATATATATATATATATATATATATATATATATATACATATGTGTGTGTGTGTGTATTACATGTGTGTGTGCGTTTTGATATACATGCACATCTATTGTTACGTTGCTTTGGCTTCATTCTTAAAATTTGTGGTAACGAGTCATCTTAAAATTGATTTAATTTGCGAATTTTATAACTGTGTCCTAAATATCAGTTTTGTCCTCGGCTTCAACATTCATTGTCCCCTTTTTCATCAATGCATCGATCTCGCATTATCGATGGAAAACTATCTGAAATTAGTATACGGTCCCCCCTCCCTTCCTATGCCACCTCCTATTTCCCTCCTCCCCCTCCCTATAGACCACCACTTCCATTGCGTCAGCGGTAGTTCCCCCGAGGTGAATGACATTGCATGGTTCCACACACACACACACACACACACACACACACACACACGAAATATCTCCGTTTGACCTACTATTTTCTCCAACGGCGGCGCTGCGTATCAATCAATTTCCCCTGAGCTGTGATGACGTGGACATGGGTGTGTACACCTGCGCATCATCAGTGTTCTAGGAATTTCGTGTACGCACAACTTAAGTACATTATTACATGTACGCAGGAGCACCGAGTTTCACTTGCCACGTGATGATTTAAAATTATTTATTAATTAATTTTTTGGGGAGTGTGGGGCTGTTTCGAGAAATCTGACTTCAATACTATCGTAGAAACAAGTATTGGATTAGTATTGTTTTATGATTATTTGTTTTTTCTCCATCTTTATTATTGGTAGCTCAGAATACTGAGTTAAACTCTGTTAGTCATCTATATCCGTAATGGTTAAGAATAGCGAGCTAAGATCTAATAATCATTAGTATCAATCATAGTCAAGAATACTGAGATAAAATCTAATCACAGTCTCATTTATTAATAGTTAAGAATAGATAAGATAAAAAAAAAAGATCATCTGTATTAGTAATAGACAAGTATACCGAGATAAAACTTCGTATTGAGATAAAACTTCGTATTAATCATCATCATATAATCCAGGATTATTTTAAGCAGGAGGAAATTATAATTTTTTTTATATATTATATATACACTTATATATAATTCACGTTTTCTCTTGAAGCGGAGCTCATTTAGTGACAAGTGACGTCACTTCCGGGTAAACGCTTTGAACGTTGGAGTTGTTTGCTTGTTTATTTTTTATTATTTTAATTATTATTATTTGGAGTTTTAGTTCGTAGTCTTTGTATCGTTCTTTTCTGTGTTTTGAGTCATTCGGTTTTGCTCTTTTTGTTATTTCAAGTTTTTCTGTGAAGTCACGTGGTGATTTTACAATATATATATATATATATATATATTATATATATTATATATATATATATATATATATGTGTGTGTGTGTGTGTGTTGTGTGTGTGTGTGTGTGTGTATATAAAAAAATATATCTATATATGTATATATGTAAATGTATTTATGTATGTATACACACACACACACACACACACACCACACACATATATATATATATATATATATATATATATATATATATATATATATATATATATATATGCGTTTAAAATGAAGAATTTGGAAGCAGGGATGTTTACGTTAACAGCTACGTTATGGGTAACAACAGCAACAACAACAACAACGAAATGTTGTTGTTCCAGTTGGCATTTAATATTCTTTAGCCGGTGCTATTGTAATCATTTTGTTATTTTCTCAAGACATAAAAACATATGTCATCATTTCACATTAATGTGGTTTTAGTTTTCCTTTTCAAATTGATCGTAATTCATCTGCGCCTTCCTCTCTCTCTCTCTCTCTCTCTCTCTCTCTCTCTCTCTCTCTCTCTCTCTCTCTCTCTCCTTCCGGCAAAATGGCATAGTTGTCACGGGGATTATCGGAGGAGTTGTGCTTCCGAGGTGTTTACCCTTGAGATCAGGTCATATTGGGTTAGCGAATAATGACGGGACCCAAATTGCCTTTGCGAGTAGTTTTAGAAGTTCCCCGATGATGAAGAGCGAAAACGGCTGAATTAGGAAGTGTGAGGGTCTCTGGACCCAATCATGAACTCGCTTTTTGGTTAACCCTTCATTCCTTCGAGAAGGGCTGCGCAGTTGGGTGCGCAGTGAGCTATTTAGGTCATGCCAATGTGGATTGTATTATTCAGGGTCTGGTTGTCTGCAAGGAAGATGAGGGTTCGTGGTTGCTTCTCGTAAAGAATTTGTAGTAGTACGGCTCTCGTGTTTTTAGTGTTGTTCCGTAAAAGCAAACTAATGAGATGACTATTTGTCTGTCCGTCCGAACTCTTTCTGTCCGCCCTTAGATCTTAAAATCTACCGAAGCTAGAGGGCTGCAAACTGATAATATATTGATCTTCCACCCTCCAATCATCAAAAACCAAATTTCAGCCCTCTAGCCTCAGTGGTTAAATTTATAAATTTAGTCTTGATCGTGCATCTGGCAACGCTTTAGGACAGGCCACCAGCGGGACGTGGCTTAAAGTTTTGTGGGCCGTGGCTCATACAGCGTTATACGCTGTACAGAACTACTGCGCATTTTTTTTTTTACTTTTTTCTGTCATTGTTTTATTTTCTTTAGTAATTAAAAGATATTTTCTGCGTTGAAATTGTATCTTGATAAAAATTCTGTATTGAACTCTTAGTTACGACTTGAACAAGATGGTCATGGAATTCTAAAATGACATATCTAGAGAGTTGGGTATCAGTCTTGAACGCGTCAGAACGGACTCGTAAAACTTGCGACGGAATTCCAGGGCAGCTTTTGATGTCTTAAATTTTATAAGTGACTGGTAACTTGCCATCTGGTATAAACCCTGTGATGGAAAATGATAGTATAAAAGAAAAAAATAAATGACGAATTTACCAATCTATTTTCATGATTCCATCAGCTAAAGTCAGGTGTGCCCGAACGGAGCCACTAACGTGACAGTAGTAGTAGCAGTATTAGTATTAGTAGTAGTTGTAGTAGTAGTAGTATGAGTAGTAGTAGAAGTAGAAGTAGCAGCAGATAGAGAATACTGGGACAAGCCCATTCATTTCTTTTTAATATTTTGAAGTGCGCATTTTGTCAATATTTTATCTTAATGCCATTTGTAATACATATGCATATATTGGCGATGCACACACACATAGCATATATACGTATATGTGTGTATGTAATATATATATATATATATATATATATATATATATATATATGTGTGTGTGTGTGTATATGTGTGTATGTGTGTGTGTGTAATCGTATTTATGCGTGTGTAATTTTCCTATGTTCACAAACAGATTATCTGAAAGTGTCTGAATAAATGATATGGCTACAGTTGGGATTATACGGGCATTTGAGAGAGAGAGAGAGAGAGAGGCTTGACTTATTGGCTTGGTGACAAGACAAGCCGCGGCATATGGCACTTAATTGTTTGCCGGAAGGAATGCGGCACATAAGGTCATTGACACTCCGCAGGTGAGGTCAAGAGACCCATTACGCCATGATACACTGCTGTCCTGACCCAGATCTGTCAGGAGGTAACACATCCCCCCCCACCCCTCCAGCCCCCTTTCCCATCCCCCACTTCTCCTCTACTCCTCCCAACAGACTAGCGTGTGCGCGCGCTCTCATTAGTTGGCCCGGCCATAGACGTCACGTTTGCCTTTCTCAGAAGTAACCTTGTTGTTCTAGTTCTCTCTCTCGTATATGTGTGTGTGTGTGTGTGTGTATTATATATATATATATATATATATATTATATACATATATTAAGTATTATATATATATTAAGTTATATTACCATGTGTGAGTATGATATATATATATATTATATAATATATATATATATATATATATATATATAAATATATATATAAACTGATAATAACTCTCGTGTCTAGATCAAATTTACCTTCTGTAGAGAGAGCTCTTGATAGTCTCAAAATCACTGTATCCAACTTGCGTACGCTTTGTTCTAGAGGTGATACTTAAGATAAAAAAAAGTCAGGTCATAGCCATGTAGGTCACGCGGATCAATAGTATATGTAGTTCCTCGTAATCCAGTTGGCAGAATGTATTAGCGAAATACTGTGCATGAAAGCCTTGAGCTCTCTGTAATTAAGCATGTGCGTATTTTTTACGGGCGTTGGGGGCGGGGCGCCCGACCAATATTTTACAGTTTTCAATGGTTTTATTCACAAAGCAACATATGTTATTTCAAACTTATTTAAATGATAAACTTTCTGTGTATCATGATTGAGGTAGCATGATTTTCTTTATACAAGTTAAATGATAAACTTTGTATATCATTTTTGAAAAAAGGAGGATTTATGTTTTGACGACAATTTTAGATGGCTGCTGGTTCATATATTGCATTTGGATTGAACGGATGGTCTAGATATGTCGTAACTGAGCTTTGGAGTCTTGCATTCTGTTCAGGTCAGCTGCTAACTGCCGAAATATTTCGTTGTGGCCCATTATGTTTTCATCTTGTGATTGAATGTGCTTCGACTTCTTCGTTTGTTTATTTTATGTTTTATTTTGATTATATTCAGTTTTCATTGGTATTTTTAAATGTTTAATTTTTCAATGGGACTTCACGAAGCTTCACTTAGCTTCATATTATTATAATATTCCTCTGGGGCTATGGTATCAGAACAGATAAGGTTATACCTGCAATTAGACCAGATGTGACGTTGATTGACAAAATCAAGAAGAAAGTATCTCTCATTGATGTCGCCATACCATGGGACACCAAAGTAGATGAGAAAGAAAGAGAAAAAATTTGATAATTAATTATCAAGACCTGAAAATGGAAATAAGAAGGATATGGGGTATGCCAGTGGAAATTGTACTCATAATCATAGGGACACTACGAGACACGATCCCAAGATCCCTGAAGAGGAACGTGGAAAAATGAGATGCTGAAGTAGCTCCAGGACTCATGCAGAAGAGTGTGCTACTAGAAACAGCGCCCATAGTTTGAAGCATTAGTCTAGTAACGACTTTAGACCACTACTATAGTATTTTGATTAGCACAAGATATTCGTAAGCAAAGATCTTACACAGAAACATCTTTCTTTTCGGTGGCACTGTCTATCGTGCGACAAGTTACGCGCTATTTTTAAACCCCAGAACTCCCTCCTCAATCCCTCTCCCCCTCTCCTCCCCTTCCCGGTCCTGTCCCCCCCCCCCCCCCTTTTCCCTTCCAATTTCTTTTCAGGGGAGAGAAGCGTCTTGGGTTTTAATGTGTGACGTCACGAACAAAAGCTGGGGTGGGTGGGTGGGTGTTTGGGTGGGGAGGGCCAGCTGTCAATTGGTACATTTGGAATTCAGTCAAGCGCTATTGATGACTTTGGGTGATGCATACTACACATATGAGTTTTATGAGGTTTTCCACTTTGACCGAGAAGGAATTCCAGTGACGTGTGGCACTGGAATCAAAATGAATTTTGTATAACGTCACTTGAGAGAGAGAGAGAGAGAGAGAGAGAGAGAGAGAGAGAGAGAGAGCATCGACCTAAGACGAGGGCAATGCACCTTTCTCAAAGTCTGGTGTTATATAGGTTATGTCGAAGCTTCGCGTGCATCTCTCTCTCTCTCTCTCTCTCTCTCTTCTCTCTCTCTAGGTATTCGGTTTTTTGAGATTTACGATTACGCCTAATCTTTTTCGATAAATAGCCTCTGGCTATTTAGTTAGTCGGTATAGAACTCAAACATCACTGGGCTATATTCAACCAGACATTAGTCTCTTTGATTTCGATCGTCTTTGGTGTTGTGTGTTTTGATGTATTAATAGGAGAGCTAAAAATGTTTTCGTGGGAGATTCGTATAAATATGATATACAATAATCATATCGCTGGTAAAGGTTTATAACGTCAAGATTAGGTATCTGACAAGTATGGGTTTGCAATGTTAATAGAAAACGGAAGTGGAAATCCGTAATCTCGTTTTCTCCAGTATATTTTTAATGGGGGGACTAAAGCCATTTGCTCGGAATGTTCGGGTGTCGAGATAATTAACTTTCATTCTATAAAACTAATGAATACTAGAGATTTCAACGTTATTTATCCACCTCCTACGTGTGTTTTATTGCTATATTTTTTGTAGGTTAACATACTGATTACGTATTTGTTTTCATTGCGGTTGCTATCAATTGCTAGCTCTTAGTAGGTGGGAAATGGCTATTTTTGTTATCAATCCATGGATTACATAGGATAATGCTATTTCATTAACGTTTTTCAAGGACATTTCATTACTATAGCTTGAAAATATCTTATACGAGTATTGAGAGAGAGAGAGAGAGAATCAAATAAAAATACTTTATTTCCATTGTGCAGTGGTTATCACACAAAAATACAAAATACAGATGTTTATGACACATCATAATGCTCAATAGTTCTCTTAACAAATTCCATAAGTGTGTGTATGTTTTTTTTTCATTGCTCTGTTTACCTATTTACTTTATATATTATGTTTCGTTGTGTTGAGCACTTCATCCAAGTCTTGTTATTATGTCCATTTTTATTTTATTTTTACTGCTTTCATCTTCTCATTCCAAACTTTCCCTATTTCCAAAATCGTAGTTCCAGTTATGGAAATGTCTTCAGTGGAATGTATAAATGAATATCTATGAACCTCTTATCTAAAATTAAACCGCTTATTCTTCAGTTACACTTTTTTTCTCTCTCTCTCTCTTGCCTTCTGATGTCGTCGAACTACTATTCGGCCTTCCTGACGCGAGCCTACTATTCCTGGCGACAGCGGCCATCATTTCCCCAGTACCTCACGTCAAAAGGGATATTTATACACTGTAGATCAGGCCTCGTCTGCCAGATCTCTCTGAGAAATTCCCAGATACCTCCAGAGGTGAAAGCTGAAAACGAAAAAGCCAAAAAGATGGCTTTAAAATAGGGGTTTTAAAATTAGCCACAGGACACACACACACACACACACACACACACACACACACACACACACACACACACACACACACACACACAGCAAGGCTGGTGTTGCTTTAGATAATCCCAGGATTCTAATAACTTGATTCTCACAAAAAAATATAATAAAAAAGTAAGGATGCTCGTATCTTAATCCTCACACAATGATACTCACCAGAACGAAGGATGTTAGTATTTTGATCATCACAAATAACACACCAGAAAGAATAAAGGATGGATGTTAATATCCAAATCCTCACTAAAAATTCACCAACACTAAGGAAGGATCATTACTTAGTTCTTTTACATGTCCATTACCGAGTAACTTGTCAGGTGAAATCATAAACACGTCACGGTTTCAAATACCGGGGAGATGATGACGCTTCTGACAGGCTTAACAGCCACTAAGATTTACAAGCCCCTCGGTGTTGAAACTTAAAATATATAGTAACTCCTTCAGTGTGTTAAAGTGTCAGTAAAATATGGAAAGTATATCAGAGTCCCAGTTCGTTGATATTTATAGAAACTTGACGGGGTTGTGTAAGGTATTTCCTGATGGCGGAAAGGTTCTGTTTAAATTGGCGAGATGAATCTTCTCTTCGTATGTAGGTGAATTTTGAAGACTGCTCTTGATCAGAATATTCTAGAAATCACGAGTTTGTAACGAGTTGGAAATTTAAAGAAAGTTACTGGCCTGTAGAAGACTTTCAGCATTATGATAATTATCATCTGTTTTTTTGGGGGATAAATGGTTAAAGCAAGAAAGCCTATGTTAAGTAGATTCCTCATAAAAAGTTCTGTGTTACCAGAAGCTCACAGGAAAGGAGAACTGTAAAATCTGTAAAACAGGAACCGGTGTTGGTTACTCTTGCCTTGAGAGATGTTTTCAAGATGGCTTAAAGTAGCTGAATATATTAGGGTACGTGTAACAGTTACAGGTGGCGAGGAAACCAGAATGAAAACTATGATAAAAGTCTCTATTTTGTATTTTTCCTCTGAAAATATGAATATTCTTGCGTTGTTGTTTCAAAGGGTGAAAGACTCCCGTCAACAAAGCAAGAGTCAGATATGTCAAATGCCAGAATCAGATTAAAATACACAATTTTTCTTTTCATGCTCTAATCTATCGCCTCTTTCGCTTCATAAATATCATCTGTAATTACTCCACATAGCTGCCTTTCTACCAAGTACTATATAACAATTTTTGCTGCTGTCAAGGGAGTGTACATTACCTGATGACAGCAAGGTATGAGGGTTTATATTTCAAGTTAATGCGTAGACCACGCCCTCCAGTAATAATGGGGTTGCCACATGTCACCAGGCGGATTTAATTAAATTTGGTAGGCAGCAGGAATATGGCTGTCGTCCCAGGTTTAAATGAAAAATACCACCAGTGTAACATTGAATACTTTACGTAGAATCTCAGCTTAAGCAAATAGATCCTTTTTGTGGCCTCTGTTCTCCATGTAGTCGATTACATAACTGAATGCCATTTGGTTTTTTATGCTGACAATGAGGACCAACATGCTCATTGCCAGGACACCTGGGCCATTAGACCTAACCTTGCTGAAGCTCTCGGCACTTGGCATCTGATGCTGGGTAAAACTCGATTTGTGATAAGACTAGGAACCGTTGTCTCTCAGCATTTCTTTATTATTATTATTATTATTATTATTATTTTCGCTTGTTGGGGGGTGGGGTTGGTAAGCCCCATGGAAAAGCCAACAAAGGTCTGGAAAAGGTGTTTCCCGTTGCGTTAAAGATACAGGGCTTTTAGGATATGATATTTATGATTTATTTGTTAGAATGAAAATGTAAGAAATAATGTGCATGTTAAACAGTACAGACCAATTATTTCTAATAAAATATAACGAATTTATCTAAATTTTTGTTGGTGAAACAACGCTCTATTTGACTGTAGATTTTAGCACGCGCCCCGAGTATGCAGGAAGTCTGATCACGCCTTATTTCTAGAAAGCATTCATGAGGGACAAGCATGTAGGGGAATGCCTCCACAGACTAGAATGCATAGACGTTAAAAACGAGAAATGGAGGGTAGAAATGATAACATGAAGATGAAATAATATGGGCTGAAAAAAATCATCAGTTTTATAATTATATCAAGAACAACACCAGGCAGGAGGTCAAAGTTCAACATAGCAGCCTCTCTCAAGTGTTGTTGACAAGGCAGTAGTTGCACGGTTGGCTGTGAATGGAATGAAGGACTTCTGATACAAATAGTGTTTTGACGTTAGATGGTGTCGATAGCTTGACAATCATGCCCATATATATATATATATCTATATATATATATATATATATATATATATAGATATAGTATATATATAGTATGTATGTATATATGTATTTATATGTATGTATATGTATATATATATATTTATATATATATATATATAATATATATATATATATATATATATATATATATATATATAGCAATTCAGGAATGCCAAAGACACATGGATGTTTTAAAAGATTTATTCATAGAGAAACGTTTCGCACATGACTATGTGCATCATCAGTCTGAAAAATGACAATTAAAAACATTAAAAGACTAAAAGTAAGAAGCAAAGTAAAATCAACTGTTGTTCCCTCTTTTGTCATTCTATCTTCTTCCTCTGTACCTGAAGGTTGGTGTAATAGCAGTTGTTTTTACTTTGCTTCTTACTTTTAGTCTTTTAATGTTTTTAATTGTCATTTTAAGAATCCTGTGTATTTTTAGTATTTTTAATGTTATTATTTTGTCATTTTCTGACTGATATGCACATAGTCATGTGCGAAACGTTTCTCTATGAATAAATCTTTTAAAACATCCATGTGTCTTCGGCATTCCTGAATTGCTGTTTGAGGATCATACTGCAGATCGTATATATATGATATATATATATATAATATATATATATATATATATATATTATATATATATATATATATATATTATATTATCTAATAAAAGGAGCCCATAAAAACAGCAAAAATATAGAAAAAGAAAAAATTACTATATTTCAGAGGACTGGCCTGTCTCCCTCTTCAGGTAGATGAATGAGAAAAGTTTACAGAAAAGGTGGTATTTATACCAAGAGGTCCATCCACAAACAAGCCATTTTAAGTCACCCCCGCTGATAATCTTCCTTTAATCTTCTTAAGGGTTGGTTGAATGAAGATGTTGTCGATCGTGTCCGAAATCCATGCTCCTTTTGAGATGTTCATTACCTGCCTCTCTTTTATTAAGGCCGATTCCATCATTTTGACTCTTGTACCGGCAGTTGCTGCTATAAATTACACGTGACAAATTCCAGTTTATTCTATGGTTATGTTCATTTATATGGTTGAAAATAGCCGAGTTCTGTTGTCCATACCTAACTGACCGTTTGTGTTGTATTAATCTCTGGGGAAGGGATTTACCTGTAAATCCGATGTAAGATTGGTCACAGTCCTGGCATGGGATTTCGTATACCCCAGAGTCCTTGGGAGATGTCTTTTGTTGGACGTTAATCAGGGATTTGGCTAAGGTGTTTGGGTAAGTAAATACAAAAGGGTTCGATTTTCCGAGGGGGTTGGTTATTCTCTTAATCGTGTCCAGGTGGGGAATTATTATTTTATTGTTGGGTGTATCTCTGGTCTTGTCTTTAGGGGGTCGGTAGAAAATTACGTTTGCTTTGTGAATTGCTTTCTCAATTATATGGTCAGGATATTTTAAAGACGAAAGTTGCTTGCGAATTAGTTCAAATTCTTTTTCCAGGAATTCTGGGGAACAAATTCGTAAGGCTCTTAAATATATATTTATATAAAGGATACAGGTGGACAGCTAATCAGTCGATATATGAAGATCAGAGGGCAGTGGAAACAGGCTGGTACATAAAAACAACTTTATGTGGTAGCAACATTGAATACACTCAATTTAAAATCATAACAAAGGCCTCTTCCGAGCTAGCACTATCTATTCTAGAATCTCTAACCATCAAACAGACAGTACCATTGTTGAATGCCCAAAACTCCTCCACCCCTCTCTACCTGTCGTAACCGTCTTCTTTGCTTTTCACCTGCCCTTATTCCATTCGCCCTTCTTCTCCTTTCTATATAGGTTGGTACCTCCTGCAATGATGAATGTATCCTGATGCAAATTTGGTTTTAAACAGGTTTTTGTATAATTTGTTTGTTTTTATCATTTACAAGATTTATTCTTTTTTATTTACAGCCAGGAAAATGAGACTTGTTGTCTTGCAACGTCGGCACTAATAAAGATGTTTTTATGTACCAGCCTGTTTCTACTGCCCTCTGGTCTTTATATATATATATATATATATATATATATATATTATATATATATATATATATATAATATTTATATATATATATATATTATATATATTATATATATATATATATATATATATATATATATATCTATATATATATATATGATTCTTAACCATACAGGAAGCCCAATAAGTAACATCCCGACGTATTGTTAATTACAATCTAATGTTTAGACACGATATTCTTAAGACATCTGGTTAATGAATTCTGTAGAGCTTTATATGCGTTTGGATGGTGGGAATTATCTGTACACACTGCGCAGTACTGTTGGGTTTATGTAACACAAAAAGCTCGGTTTAATGATAGTTGTTGGCCTGCTAGATATTTTTATTTCTTGTATACGAGTGTATATGTTTTCCCAATATTTTGGATTTTATTAGAGTTCTCATTAGACGGAATGTTGAAGTATTTTTTTTTTTTTTTTTTTTTTTTGTCGAATAATGCTGTAATATTTTTTTTTTTTTTATTTGCAACGAGTTATAAATATTTTTGTTTTAATGTTCCTTGCCATCGATATAAGAAAATTTTTCATGACGTTTCTCGCCATCTTTTCTGTTGTCAGTTGTACAAGGTTTGACATTCGTTATTTGTATAATTGCTTTTTCTGATTTGATGTTTATTATAGGCATGGTCAAAGATTGCACCATTAAAACCAGCTGTCCTGTGCATAAAGCGTATTCATATGAAATCCAAATTACCGTAAAAGTTCAGTTCATTTTTCTAAGCGGGATTATTAATGCTACATTCGTTTGAATTTTGTTCAGATGTGTTATCAACATACGCGGAGTCTTGATAAGGAGCAGTATATGAATCCTGGCTATTATGCTTCGGGTCGAGACATTTGATTTTGAAGAATTATTTCTATTAATTCTCTCTCATGATAAGGACGATCAAACTCATTACCAACCACTTTTATTGCGTCTTTTTATATAAATGTTTAGATCCTGTCCAGTATCGATTCATGTATCGACCTTTATGTCCTCGGTGTAAAAGTTGTTCAGAGGACGCGACTCAGATGCCATGGACAGCGACCTTGCCCTTGAATCGCACCCGAGACCTCGGCCGAATGATTGCTGAACGTGTTTGTGTGTTTGTGTGTTCTGTGCAATACGAATCTTGCCCATTCCTTCGTTCTATTGCTTTGTCTCGTTGAATATGTTGTCTGTTTCGATAGCAAGCGGTCAAGTTTAAACTGTCGGAAGCGGGTTTCGAAGGACGTATGCACGAACGCCAGGCAGCGCATTCCCTTATCTAATGGCTGTTTTGGTCAAGGACGAATCGTGTTTACATCTTCGGAGATGTTGACGATAAGGAAGGTTACAACGCAGCTTCTCACGTCAACAAGATCACGGAATAACGGAGACCGGGTTAAGCAGTGGCGAGCAGCAACAGCATCAACAACAAAACAGAACTGGAAGTGTTGAGGAGGATGAGGAGGAAATGGCGGAGGAGGAGAAGGAGGAGGAGGAGGAGGAGCCGAACGGGATGCTGAAAGCGAGAGTGAGAGGGAAGTGAGGGGGAGGGAGTTTGAGAGGTGAGGGGATCACGTTCGGAGACACGTGAGGGGAAGGGCGGAAGGAGAGAGAGAGAGAGAGAGAGAGAGAGAGAGAGAGAGAGAGAGAGAAACCACCAGCCAGCCAGCCAGCGAGGGGAGAAGAGTGACCTTCCCTCCCCCGCCTCTCTCTCTCTCTCTCTCTCTCTCTCTCTCTCTCTCTCTCTCTACTCTTTCCATCCTCCTCCCCGCCCCCGTCCCCGTCCCCATTGGCCCCCTACCAGAGGCGACGGCGCCTTTCGCATCAGGTGACCTTGACGGGACCTTGAAACTAAGTCCCTACGAAGGAAACGGACGAGACGAGGCTTCTTGTTCTTCGCCCTCTTCAGATTCGTCTGCTACTTCCGGAGGAGGAGGTGGGGGAGGAGGTGGACGACGTAAGATCAAGTAAATTGATTAAATTTACTGTAATATTAGAGAAGACTGGAAATGCTGGGCGATATTCAGCGGAATTTTTGGATGTGAAGGCGTAGAAGGCAGTGGACTGCTGCTGTGCTTATGCGCGTATTAGATGGAATGGGTGATAGTGATGCAAATCGTTGTATACGCACGAGCGAGTAGCTATGTATGCGTGCGCGCGCACACATACAAAATATATATATATGTAATAGTGTGGCACAGTGACGTTATTACAAAAGACAATAACTTAACAATACTTAAGAAAAAGGCACGAAACGGATAATAAGAGAAGAAAAGGGAATAAGATAATGATTTTTCTTAGCGAAGGGATTTTGTTACTCCAAACGATTAAGGCTTTTAGCCATCAGCCATGTGGTTTTCATCTCCCCAAAAACAACCCCTGTCCGTAACAGCGATTAGTGACCAGCGATATCGCCCAGGCATCTTCGAGAAATTGGAAACTACTCTCATTAGCGCCTATGACTAATCGCCGTTCCCTTCGTGAACAGGTCAGAGAGAGCCATCTGGCATACGTTAAAAAGGAATTCTATGACCCGTTGTTAGAAAGAGGGAAGTACCAAACTCTTCAGAGCCCCACCCTTTCAAGATAGACCTAAGGACTTCGACGAATCAAAAGCCATGAGTGTTGGTCATAAGACAGCCCAAAAGGGGTATCAACGAATGACCTATGAGGTTACCGAATGGATACGCCCCCAAGAAGCCAGGACATGAAGAAGGAGGCGTATACAAATTAACAGCCTACGAATCATTGTAGAAGGCATGACAGGAAGGCGGTTTGTATAATGTCGGCAGCCACTAAGACACAAGAAGTCTTTCAGAAGTTACCACACCCAGTCCAAACCCAAGAAATCCAAAGGCGGTGCTAAAAAGATATCATCCGAATAAAAAGGCAGACAGAGAGAGAGGAAGGCAGAGAGAAAGAAAAGGGAGCAGAGAAGAAAACGCCAGAGTGGAGAGAGAGGGGGGAGAGCACAAGCAAGAACAGGCGAGTGGTGCCGCAGCCGAACAGAGAACGAGTGAAGAAGAAGAGACAGAGAGAAGCAGCAAAGAAGAATCCAGAGAAGAAGAAATAAGCGCAAAGTGTGGTGTGCGAATCAATCAAAGACAGTGATAAGTGACAATCAATACTCAGTAAAATTCCCTCGTGCTATAGACTCGTAATTGCAACAAGTGCCAATTAGCTTTGTCAGTCCAAGAGCCCAGAAGGTGGAAACTTTTATAGAATCACAGAGCGAAGAATAAACCTTTTTAAGAATATATCAATCTTCATTTCTCATCCAAAATTTAGAACCCTTTTTGCTAATTCAATATCAAGAGCTTTCAGCAAGGTAAGAAAAATTTATATAAGTCTAAATCTCCAAAGTACAGCTCCAAGTCGGCGAACGTTACCTTAGGGCTGTGTGCGGAAGAGTAATACGCTACATATATATATATATATATATATATATAATATATATATATATATATATATATATATATTATATATATAGTGTGTGTACATGCACAATAGGTATATTTACGAAGTCTTGATCATTGGTGTGATAGACAAATAGGAAGATAAATGCGTCTTTTTATGGCGTAGTAAGAGAGAGAGAGAGAGAGAGAGAGAGAGAGAGAGAGAGAGAGAGAGAGAGAGAGAGAGAGAGAGAGCATCATCTGTGGCGTACAAAGTTGATGATACAAGGCCGAATATGTAAGTAGTAAAGCGGAAGGGAGAGAGGATGCTGTTTGAAGCTGAGAGAGAGAGAGAGAGAGAGAGAGAGAGAGAGAGAGAGAGAGATTACGTAAAAGAGGGTCTTTCGGTACAGTGTATTGTAAGATATTTGTCAGATTATTTGGCGCACAGATATTGAAAATATTTTAGCTCTGTTTACAGAAGTAATTGCATTTATTTATGATGTGATGTTGTTCACTATGTATCCATACATTAACGAGGCGATTGGAGACGAACGCTCGCTTATTTATTTCAGCGTATAAACAGTGAAGGAATAAATTATATATATATATAATATATATATATATATATATATATATAATATATATATATATATATATATATATATATATATATATATATATATATATGTATGTATGTATATTATATATTTTTATTTTATTTTACGCATCATCATTGGCAGTCACTTGAAAGTCAGTGCATTACTTAAATGCTTGAAGGGCTTAGATAACTTGATAAATGAAATACGCACTTCATAAAGGGAGGTTCTTAAACAGATGAAATCAGACTTGTGAA
>NC_087200.1:89678713-89681213 GCF_015104395.2 Macrobrachium nipponense | reverse complement strand
GAACCTTTTAAATTAGTACTGTTGCATGTTATATATATATATATATATATATTAATATTATATATATAATATATATATTATATCTATATATTATTTTATCGCATCACCGTGATTCGCATACAAGCATTAAGCTGCAAATGTCCTTTAATATCCAGTTCGCTCCACCTAGGAAATAATCTATTTTCATTTATGCTAACCGAAGGGGAATTTTTTAATTGATAACAAGTTCGTCATCTCATGGGAACGAACCAGCGAATAGACGAGCTCAGGACTGCAGTGACGCCTAAAACCACGCGACCAACAATTGTGGTAGATGCGATGTAGGAAGTTGACTAGCCTTCTCAAAATGATAACCACATATCATACATTACTTGTCTAAAAGGAAAAGAATTCATTGTCTAGGGATGTCCGGAGTTTCAGAACTGTATTGAAGTCAGTGTAAGTGAGCTTGGTGAGTTGAGGTACTCGTCGACGAGGAAAACCTTGAAAATGAGTAGATGAGTCGGGTAATTGTCGTTGTGGAAGGTACAAAGGGTGACAGAGGAGGAGGAGGAGGAGAAGGAAAGAGTTAAAAAGGGTCGTGGAATCCATTCTAGTATATGATTGCAGAAAGGATCAGAACGGAATCGGTTTACGTAAGTTAGAAGAGCGGAAGGGATTAATTTGCCTTAAATGTGTTTTGTGTTTTTACGTAGTTTACAGATATACATTAATTAGAAGCAGACGATTATTTTTGTACTAGAAAAAAGGCGAAGTAATTTGGGAGAGAGAGAGAGAGAGAGAGAGGGGTTTGGGGAGAACAATTTTTTTGTCCCCCTTTGCGCCCGTCTATATTTACTCTCATAAACGTCGTCTTTCAAAGAGGAAAGGGGGGAACCCCCCCCCCCCCCCCCCCCCCCCCCCCACCCACGCCCTTCCCCCTTAATAAACAACCGAAATGACACGCTCCTTTGACAGGCGTTTATGACGTGAAAGTCTCGAGTGCGACTCGAGACAGACCTCGAGGATGAATGCCCTAGGTAAGCGAAGTTCCCCTTGAAGAGCCCAGGGGCTCTCTCTCTCTCTCTCTCTCTCTCTCTCTCTCTCTCTCTCCGCTGACGTAAAGATGCCAGAGAATTCAAAGACCAGCTTTATCTCTCTCTCTCTCTCTCTCTCTCTCTCTCTCTCTCTCTCTCTCTCTCTTGCTTGGCAACACTCCTCTTGCCTGCCATGGCTTACGGAAGTTATCAATTTCTTCAGAAAATAAAAAAGGCGTAACCAGTAGTAGTAGTAGTAGTAGGTAATTTGGAAGTAAGTAAAGAGGCAGTGTTTCGAAGTTAATATTTTGACGAATAGAATTTTATCTTTCAAACTTTTTTTTTTTAATGCTGTTAGGTAACTAGGCGTGATCCGACCTCCATCCTACTCTTGGCGCGTGCTAAAATCTATGGTCAAATAGAGCGTTGTTCCACCAACGAAAATTAAAATCAATACGCTATATTTCATTAGAAATAATTGTTCTGTACTGTTTAACATACACCAATTAATTTTTACATTTTCATTCTAATAAATAAATCATAAATCCCCATTTTTACATTTTCATTCTAATAACTAAACCATAAATATCCTATCCGAAAATTCCTGTATCTTTAACTCAACGCGAAACACTTTTATCAGCCTTTTTAGCCTCTTCTGTAAACCTTTCCTACCCCTTCCCCAACAAGAACAACCACAGCAAGATCGACAACAACATCAACAAGAAAAGCAACAACAAAGTAGCTTGCAGGCTTACTCCCCGAAAACCTGTATGCCAGTGCTGCGGGAGTTAACTATTTCACTGAATACGGGGATTTGATGACCTTGGCTTTCTGTTTGGTGGCCTCTTTTTTCCCGTATAAGTGACCCCAATAATCACTTTTATCAGTTTTTAGCTGAAATCTTAACTATAGACTCTGTTGCATATCATTCATTCAATCCATCTTAATTATATTGGTTTTTAATAGGGTTTACCGTAGATTTGTATTACATATTCATTCATTCCACTTTCATCATATAGGTTGTTTATATGGTTGACTTCAGATATATTCGTAAATATGTTGTCCTAAAGATTGCAGACATAAATTGCGTACTCCGATCAAGTTTTAGTTCGTTGTTCAATTGAAATGTGGTACAAGTCTCAAGTTATTTTATGTGGATAAACTAAGTCTTTATTAGTGTTCAAGTTTTAAATCGCTGCCCAGATGAAAGTTAGAAAAAAAATCTAGTTATTTGATTTGGTGGAAGGACGACTTTGTACATTTTATTATTATTATTATTATTCTCTATGCTACCAAATGATTAAATCCCCTTATGGTGGTAGTGCTGTCAGTACACCTTATTCGGTGCAATGTAGGCATTACTTAAGGTTCTTTGCAGCGTCCCTTCGACCCAAAGCTGCAACTACTTTTATTCCTTTTACTGCACCTCCGTTCATATTTTCTTTCTTCCATCTTAGTGTCCACCCTTTCCTAACAATTGATTC
>NC_087200.1:89666213-89673713 GCF_015104395.2 Macrobrachium nipponense | reverse complement strand
TGAGAAGTCAGTCGGGATATTTTTTCAGTGTTTTGTTTCATATTATCTGTACACATCTGTGATGTTTTTGTTTTGATCTATTAGAACTTCAAAAGTTCAAGCTAAAATTAAATGCATTACTACCCTAAAAAGTCCTCCTTGCATTTTGATAATTTTTGTATATTTTAGCTCTTCATATATTAATTTGTTAATATTTTTTTTTTCTTTTATGATTATTGATCTCTTCTTTATGTATTTCATATCATCTTCTGTAACTTCTTTCATGTGAATACCATATTCTTTGGAATCTTGAATTTCAAGTCAGGGGCCCTTCAAGGCTTGTTCCATATGAATGGGGGTTTATCTCCGGAGTAATAATAATAATAATAATAATAAGATAATAATAATAATAATAATAATAATCTTTGGCAATCTTGAATTCCAAGTCAGTGGCCCCTCAAGGTTTGTTCCATATGAATGGGGGTTTATCTCCGGAATAATAATAATAATAATAATAATAATAATAATAATAATAATAATAATATAATAATAATAATTTGAACCCCTCTCTTATCTCAGTTTCTCTCTTCTTAAAACCGAATACGAAAGAAACAATTTGTCTCTATTCGCTTTCTTGTCTCACTTGATCGATAATGACTTAAATATATATAATTTTTTTTTTCGCTAAAGACGACTGCGTGACAGATAGCAAGGTTGTCGGAAACTTCATGTCTCTGACAATTTAAGTTTTTTTTTTTCAGAAAATGTCTTACGAGATGAAAATTTATCATTTTGGCTGCGAGAAATCATTCAACTTCAGCCTAAGTTCAGCCTTATGGAAAATGATGCCAATGTGAATGAGTTAGTGGGTATAAATTGATGGTTTGGAAATAGTTGTTATTATTATTATTATTATTATTATTATTATATTATTATTATTTTATTATTATTCATATTAATTATGATTATTCAAGAAGAATGAATACCATTCATGCGGAACAAGCCCAAACAGAGGCCATGGACTTGAATTCAAGCTTCCAAACAATATTATTATTATTATTATTATTATTATTATTATTATTATTATTATTATTATTATTATTCAGAAGATGACACCTTGAAATTCAAGCTTCCAAAGAATATTAAGGCGTTCATTGGGAAGTAGTAAGAGGAGGTAAAGGGAAATACGGAAAGATGAGATACCACTTACTAAAAAAAATTAATAAACTAACAAATAGATAAAAATGTATTAGCAGCAATATATTGCACCTTCTCTTGTACTTATGAAGAAGTTCCAATTACACGGCGTCCCTTGGGAAGTTCCCATAAAAGAATTGTGGGTTTCACATTTGATAGGCGAGTCGCTCTGCAATCTCATTTCGATACCATTCCAAGGACTCAATAAAGCTGCTGCTATCTCGGTTATCAAAAGGTGCGAAATTCCAGCATCCATGTCATATTATTTTTGTTATAATCAAATTATCATAGGCGTCAGTCAAGAGATGACATGAGGAAAGTTAGTGCATATAGTAATCACAAACACACACCACACACACACATATATATATATATATATATATATATATATATATATATATATATATATATATATATATATATATATATAAAATGTATGTGTGTGTGCAAATAAGTATGTATGTAGTATATATATGTTGTGTGTTTGTGTGCACATAAATATGTATATATATACATACATACACACACACACACACACACACACACACACACACACACATATATATATATATATATATATATATATGTATGTATATTATATTTTTTTTCTTACAATTTGTTTTCAGAGCTGTTAGTCTCGCGAATATCTCTCATATAAAATTATTTTAATCAGAACTGAGTTTGCAGGATAATTGCATTGATATAAAAATAAATAGAGACATGCAATTCACATCTGCTCCTCGACATACCAAACAGATATAGCTTTAAAATATCAGACCCTTTGGTACACTGATGCATGATGAGTATTATGCCTTATATGCCGCTTCTAAAATAAGCTGCCTCGTTTTTTTTTATTGATGCAAATTAGTTATTATACTTTGTAAACAAAGCAATGCATTTTTCCTGGGAATCGGATAATGGTTGTAAATTTAGAAGGAATGTGAAGGTTTTATTCTTTTCCCTGTTTTTATCCTAAATCTCTCGCTGGAATTGTACGCGTTGTTGCCGTAGAGTTTTTGGAAAGGTTCTTTTTCAGGGGAGACTTTAATAGAAATTATCAACATTTAATAGGTTTAATAGTGTTAACCATCATTATTCATGCTTGTGTTATTAACATAGGAGTGCAGGCAGAGTAAAATTCGGACTTTTTTTGCATTAATAAAGGAATTAATTAGATATTTATATGAATGATTTTACAATGATAATGTTAGTTTTTATGGTATGGATGTATAAATTTGAAAGTGATTATAAAGTTCATTGTTATGGTATGTATGTATGAAAGTATGTATTTATGTACGTATGGCTGAATTATGTGTGTAGAAAGTACATCTCTGATTACGCAGTTTTTTTTTCAGTAGGATCTACGTATATGTGGACAGTACTTCTACAGTTATTATGTATAAATACAATAATATTTTCTTCGACATTCTTAACAATACCTCAGTCTCACTCCATCCACGTATTCACATAAAACCTAATTAACATCACTCAACCCATCTTGAATTCATTTCTTCACATTTTTGTCTGATGGGGTCAATGACCGGAGAGGTATTGTCGACGGGTCAGAGTTTTATAATCTGTCTTGCATTTCATTTGCAATTTTTATTCATACATATATCATCTCGGTGACCTGAAGTGAAATACCTTGACCTAATTGTTTTGATCTTTTAGGATTTGTGTTGGGGGGGGGGCGGGGGGTTAAGTGGGGTGAGGGAGTGTTTAACATCGTCGCTCAGACTTGACTTATGGTTCATTTGTCCTCATAAATTTGCTTTCATATCATGGCAAAGTCATGACGTATGACGGTGAAAATGTGGCTATTATCTAAATAATATAATTTTTTTATTAAGATTTTCTTTTTTATTGGGATTTTTATTTATTTATTTATTTTTTTTTTTTTTGTGCTGAACCAAATGAATTCTCCTGATATTCACCTCTCGAATTTCTTGAGTTATTGGACAATTTCTCTATGAATTCTGAGTTAATTATGATTATTTTTTTATAAATTTTGATGATGACAGAATTTTTATATTTTTCTTTCGTCATCTATCGAATTGACTGATGATTTTTGTTCTTGAAGATTGAATCCGATAAATTAATTCGTGTTCATTCGCCTTTTAAATAAGACTCTGTCCACAATCCTTTCGAGATTGTTTTAAAAAGACAATGAGGAATCTTTTATTTGCTTTTAAACCTTGTTAATTATCTCCCAGCCTTTCACAATTTTTTGGAAATGGTTATTACGTTTGATGTTCATTTCGTTATCTTGATGAAAACTTAACTTGCAATGGATGGTTGTAAGCTGAAGGTTATTGAAAAATATATATAATTTATATATGATTATATATATATATATATATATATATATATATATATATATATATATATATATATATATATATATTATCAATAACCATTATCTTGCAGTCGTCCATTGCTAGTTGGGCTTTCATATATATATATATGTATATATATATATATATATATATTATATATAGATATATATATATATATATAATATATGCTTCATGCTTTCACATTGCAATCGTACAGTGATTTATATATGTCATATGAAGACCACAGCCGCCAAGTCTATTAGCCAGAAGCAACGGACCCTAGGGAAAGATATTTATTTATAAAGCAGTAAATAGTCAGAGATCATCTTTCCCCTGAATAAATTTCCATTCCAAACTTGAAATTCCATGTGCGTCATATAGTAGTCTGTCTTTCAGAAAAAAAAACAAACAAACAAACTTGCTGGCAATAAATATGAGAATTCAGTGGCATGTCTGTATAGACACTTCTTACAAATATGTAATCCTTCTTAACTATTCAAGCAAATAAATTCAAATTGCTTGTAAAGCGGAACCGGGTGACTATAAACTCCAATGAGCCTGTATTACAAACATGTAATGTTATGTTTGTAATACACATGACGGGCGCCATCGATCCTTCCGACTAGAAAATAGGTCATGTGAATTCGGTGGAGTGTTTGTGTGTGTGTGTCACTGTTTGTTTGCCCGTCTCAAAGACATACGAGAAGGTGGGGGGGAGGGAGGTGTGGTGGGTAGGTAGGGAGGTCGGGGCATACAGAGTTAGGGAGGTTCAATAAGGGAAAAAGAGAGGGGTGAATATGGAAGTGAAGCCTGGGAGGTGTAGGCGGAGAGGAGAGAGAGAGAGAGAGAGAGAGAGAGAGAGAGCGTCTTTGGTTGGGGGTGGAAGGGGGCGGAGCCTCCAGACGAAAAGGAGGAACCAGATCAATAGACACGTGGTGGGAAGGTCAACGACCTTGATGCTGAGAGAGAGAGAGAGAGAGAGAGAGAGAGAGAGAGAGATATGGAATTATCTTATGTGATTTTTCCAGTATTGTTTTATGTCTCATTTCGAGTATGTTATTTTTTTTTTTGAGAGAGAATTTTCGGTAATGTTTTCATCTGTGTCTAATAATCTATCTTTCCGTCTGAGGTCTTTGGATCTGGATGTCTGCGCTACACAGTAGGCTCGATGGCTGCATCACAGCCAACATCCTTTGATTTCTCTCTTTATGCTTCTGTTGTATTGATGTTTGCTCTCATTCGGTGGTGGAATGCGTTCTTTAGTTATGATAGTTTTATTGCCGTATTACTACGTTCACTTCGGTTTGACTGTCAGTTTGTTAACGTGTTCCTTCAAGGCATCTATCTCTCTTAACCGGTGACTTGATTGGTGGTGTCCTTCCGTGTTAAACTCTCTCTCTCTCTCTCTCTCTCTCTCTCTCTCTCCGAAAGTCTCGCCTTTACCGCTCACTCCGTCTGAGGCCGTCGACCTTTGGGAGAGTATTTCCACCTTCACTGGGACTTAACGTACTATTTCGCTTTTTCCATCGTGTGCTTCGAATGCATGATCACGCAGACGATGCTTTCGCCCTGTGCTGTGAACCTTTATCGTGAATTGCGGCATCTCCCGGCTATAGCATCTTTTCACTGGCAAAGATGAGCCAGGCGCTCTTGGGGTCATTGACTCTTCCAGGCTGCGGATTCGTTTGTTTTGCTTTTTAATATCGCCTCCATGAAGTGGGACTGTGCATTTTTATTTTTCCTCTTTGTTTGTTTTTTCGTGACACGTCCGACAGTCCCCCCCCCCCCCCTCCCTCCCAACGTGTTTCTCCTCGTTTCTCTTCTTGTCGCTGCATGTATTGCAACGCGTTGCGTACAGTTCGTTGAACCCTGGAAGGGAAAGAGGCGACAGTGGATATAATAAGACTTTTGTCGTTTATTTTCTTCTTCTTTTGTTTTCGTTTAATTCATTTCTCGCTCTTGCTGTGTCTTTTCTTCGCGGAAAGGTCGCCGACACTTTGGTGTGTGTTTGTCGGGGTTTTTTCCCTATTTTATCTCGTCTCGTACGTGTTTGGAGGTCTCTCTTTTCTCTCTTTCTCTCTGTGACAAAACGGCCTCCCGCAACGCCTTGTCTTTTTTTTTTGAGATGAAAAGCCATTGATTCTCCTCCACAGTCCGCAGGCAGCATTCGGTGCATAACGTGTCGCCTGGAAGTGAGTTGAATGGCTCGTTCGCTCACTTGCTCGCTTGCTTGCATGCGTGCATGCAACATTTGGGGAGCATTCAACCCTTGTCCGATGCCGCGGAACCTTGCCGGTGACTCAACATCGTGAATGGCGGTGGTAGACTTTGCACATTGAACCTCGACAAACGTCAAAGTGACGACGCCTTTGCAGTTCTCTCTCTCTCTCCCCGGGAGTCTTGAAGGTCACCGTGTCCTCGAGGGAGAGAGGCCCAGTTAACTCGGAACGAGAGTTTCCATTTGCACGTGGCAGAGGGTCGCTGGCCTCACTGGGGTCTTACGTTAGAAACTCTAGTTCTCCCTCCCTCCCTTCTCTCTCCCTCCCTCCCTCTCTCTCTCTCCTCCTCCCTCCTCCATGCTGCTCAGCATTCCTGCAGCGCGACATGTGGTATTTGAGCGGTAGAGCTGTTTCTTCCGGTCATATGTTGTGTTTCCTAATTGAATTGGTCTTCCAAGACGCCTGATATACGAAGTAGCAACAAAGGTTATATGCTCTGTTACGGCATTTGTCAAATGTAACGCTGAGAAACGTCGAGGAGGTTATTTCATAGGGCATTGAACTCTGAACTCATGAGTTTTCTAGGGCAAAGGAATTTTTTTGTTCTTGCATTTTTCTTCTTCTACCAAATCTCGGAAAGAAATTCATTAACCAAAAACATAAGAAGCATGTCGAATTACGCTCATAAGACTGAACGACAATTAGCATAAATAAACCAGGTGTTTGCACAGGTGTTGGAATGAATTTATCATATACCAATAAGGAAGATCAAACTGAGGAGTTTATCAGGTTCTGAAGAGACCTCCAGTTCACAAAACAGTTTTATCAGTTCAGTTTACCACGTCTGTCATTGATGCCCAGGTCAAGAGGACAATAAATAAATAAATAAATAAAAAATCATAGGGTATGCCAGGTTCAAGTGAGGTCAAGATTCAGCGTAAATCAGATTGAATATTCGCAAGAGGCTGCGCAGTTCTATTGAGGAACCTCTGTGCAAAGGATAATAGTAAAATAATACAAAACAGAGGCTTTTAAGTTTTTTTTTTTTTTTTTTTTTTTTTTTTTTTTTAGGGAGGGTCACTAAGCAGGAGCGAAAATAAACATTAAACCAATTTGCTGACCAAGTCTGTGGATATTACGTGAAGCCAAAACTTTGGAAAAGATAAAGTCTTGAGGGGCAGAGGGCCGATTTCAGTACGATATGGTTGTCCTTGGTAAGTCCAAAGTTCACAACATAATCGCAGTTGAACCCTGAGTATGTAGCTCTCAAGAAGGTGCTAGAGAGAGAGAGAGAGAGAGAGAGAGAGAGAGAGCCCTGTCGTAAATCCGCATTTACGAAAGAATGTCCGAAGTTCGAATTTAAACTGTGGACCGACCCGGCCACATAAAAAACGTCGTCAGCCTCCTCTCAGATTCACCACCAGTTGGAAGAAAGAGCTTCTTCTTCTTCAGGTCGAACATAACAAAGCTGGAAAGTCGAAAGCGGACGACGACGAGCGTTGGAAATTCGACCTCGCTCGACATCCCTCGTGCTCAAGTTTTCTTTTGCTCTCGTCGAACCTCTTCCGTGATTTTCTTTTAATCTGGGGGATGGGTGACCTCTTTTCTGTTGATTTTGTGTTTGGTGGGCGCGTGGGGAGAGGGGGGGATGGGGTGTGGGCTGTCTGTCCGTTTGTCGGGCTATTTTTTTTTTTATTTTTTTTAATTTTTGGGGGGTTTCTAGTATTACTTTCTTTGATACCGCTTATCACCCCGCGTATTTCGGTGAA
>NC_087200.1:89646213-89661213 GCF_015104395.2 Macrobrachium nipponense | reverse complement strand
CTCTCTCTCTCTCTCTCTCTCTCTCTCTCTCTCTCTCTCTCCCCGCTGGAAGAACAGGTGAATGACCTTTCATACATTCTCTTCACGTGGTGGAAGCAACAGCGACATGGTGAAGGGAATGTTAAAAAGGGGAGGGGGTGACATTCTCCTCCCCCAACCGCCCCCCCTTCCCTTCCTCCCAGAGGGTGATGAGAGATAGGGGGCGTTTGGTCGTTGTGTTGGGGAGGGGAGGGGTGCCTTCGAGGGAGATGGAGGGATTGATTGTTGGGTGGGGGAGGGGGATCTCTCTCTCTCTCTCTCTCTCTCTCTCCTCTCTTCGTGGGTCTAGATAGTATAATGTTGGTGTTATTGATTCGAGGAGTTCGATACATAGTCGATGGTGTGGCGTCGATGCCCGAAATTATTTAATAACTTTAATCATGAGAAAATATATCTCGTTAATGTTAAGCATCGCAATCATCCCAAATTTAACACCGTAACGAGAGGTGAACGTTTATTGTTATAATCCTTTATCGTCAATTAAGCCATTAATACGAAGAGTAGAATACTAATTTCCAACGTATTTTAGAAGACCCCCATCCGACCATCCTCCTCCTCCTCCTCCTCCCTACATCCACTTCGTCATTTCCTTATTTCTCCGAAAGAACGCCCCACCGCCCCCCCGCCAAACCGGAAGTCATATGAGAACGCCCCGTGTTGTCCGTGAAAGCTTCTTAACCTCCCAAGAGCGTCGTCCAGTGCGGGCTCTCGAAAGCTGACAAACAGGTTGCTTTTCACTTTGTCTTACTTACGAAAGCGGAGGGGAAATGTCCTCTCCAGGATGAGTCTTTTAAAAAAAAAAAAAAATTTTTTTTTTCTAAGTGGTTGGGATTTTTTAAAAATTCTTGTTTTTTTTTCTCCTGGCATTATTATATTTTTTGTTTTTGTAACTGCTAGGGATTTTTTTTATAAATTCGTTTTGTAAGAATCTATATCCTAGTGGCATTTCGATTTTTTTTCGTTTAATGTGTTTGGCATTTTTTAAGATTAATTTTCTTTGGAATTTTTTTTTCTTAGTGTGTGGCATATATATAGGTATTCATGTCCTAGTGTTTTCTAAGTGTTAGGCATATTTTAGAATTAATTGTCCAAGCATTTTTTTTTCTCAGTGGCATTTTAGTTTTTTTTTTTTATTTATTAAGAATTTCACCCTAAGACATCTTCTGTTTTTTCGTAGAAATTCTCGGAAGAAATTCATTGATTGCTTGATTTATTTATTTTGTTTTTTGTTTTTACAAGAAACCCCTCGAAACTAAGTGAAAGATTTTATAAAGTTTTCTTTAGGTCAGCTTTGAAAATTTAGTTTGATATTCATGAAACAAGTTCTTCTTGAAATCCGAACGATTTCTTTTGAATGATCTTAAACAGTTTATTGTTTTAAGAGTAAATAAAAACTTATTAAAACGGGATTTGCATCAACAGGAGTTCCTCATTGGACGAGTGGGTGGCGTACCCGCCTATCAATATGGCAGCCAGAGTTCGTTCCTAGCTGCTGCCAATGCGGAACCACAGGAATGTATTTCTGGTGATTAGAAATTCATTTCTCCATATAATATGGTTCGGATCCCACAATAAGCTGTAGGTCCCGTTGCTAAGTAACCAACTGGTTCCTAGCCACGTTAAAAATATCTGATCCTACGGGCCAGCCTTAGGAAAGCTGTTCATCAGCTCATTTTCTGGTTAAACTAAGGTACACTTTCTTTACTTCTTTTTTTTTTTTTTTTTTTTTTTTTTTTTACTTTTTTTTTTTTTTTTTTTTTTTTTTTTTTTTTTTTTTTTTTTTTTTTTTGCATCATTAGGAGTGTGTTGACATATTTGACGAAAATATTTAGTTCCTTCTATTTATTTTGCTTTTAATCCTTAATTTCTATTGCTGGTCGTCTTCCACTTACTTTTTATGTTAGCTTAATCATGTTAGTTAATCAGTTTTTATCAGTGTGCCATAAGCAATGTGATTCACCTCAAAGTAAAAACGGTTTATACGAGGAGGAGGTTTAGCATTACAACTGAAATTGTATTGAAGTTAAAAGACGGAAAAAGACAGGATTTGGTTAATTTTATATATATATCTATATATATATATATATATATATATATATATATATATATATATATATATATATACATATACTATATAACATACAATTATATATATATATATATATATATATATATATCTATATATATATATATATATATATACACATGTATCACACCTATCCACCAGGTGAAAATAAGAGACGGGGTAAATACGCATAGTTCCTGACCAGTTTTCAACTTTTATTTCCAAGCCATTGACGAAGGACTGGCTTGGAAATGAGTCGAACCGTCGGGTGGGACCTATATATATACCCGTCTCTTATTTTTCACCTGTGGATATGTGTGAGATAAAGTGATTATATTCATAAATATGTGTGTGTGTATATACGTCTGTATATATATATATATATATATATATATATATATATATGTATATATATATATATGATATTATATATATATATTATATTATATATTATATATATATATAATATATATATATATATATATATATATATATATATATATATATATATATACTATATATATATATATTGTAAATAGTAAACGCTCTTTCCCTAGTACACACAAAACTAGAGACATCTTTGTATATCATTTCAAATTTGTTGTATTTTCGAAGTTAAGAATTCTGGCCGAGTACCTTTTCCCCTCACGTGCTCACATTCACATCATCTTCAGCGTCATTGTCTACGCTGCCTTCCCTACCTGCGGGTGAATGGCCTATTGGATTTCCAGCGTAAAGCAGCAGGAAGGAGGAGAGTGGGCCATGCGTAGGAAGAAAGGCCGGAAGTGGGACATGGGATTGATTTATTTGAAAGTGCCAGGTCGCTGTCACGCGCGCGCGCTCTCTATCGTACGCGTACATTACAGGGAAGTAAAAAGTGAGAGTGGAGGAGAAGGACGTTATTTCTTTTGCGTAGTACTATGCCATCTGGCGTGAGGGCTCCGTATTTGTGTGCCGGGGTAATTAGGTATATAACACTTTCATTATCACTATTGTCCTTATGTTATTTGCTGTTATATGGCGCGGATATGTAAGTTTGTAGGAAGAAAGAGAGGCAAATAATTTACGCATCTCCACATACATTCCCGTGGGGATAATACTGCATATTCGTGTAAGAATATTATTGCAGATAATGAGCTTCGTTACGATGGAATGAATTTTCTGTGTACCTGGTCCTTCTTCTTTTAGAAACGATTTCTGATCCTTCCCATTATTACTGCGAACATTTATTTCAGGTTTTCTCTGTAGGACGAGAAAGGACCACTCGGGATATGTGACCAAAGAAATACTAAAGGAAGCAAGGCGTGATCCGACCTGCAGCTTACTCGGGGCGCGTTCTAAAATCGACGGTCAAAAAGAGCGCTGTTTCACCAACGAAAATTGAAATAAATACGCTATATTTCACTAGAAAGAATTGTTCTGTACTGTTCAGCATTCACAATATATTTTTTACTTTTTCATTCTATGAATAAATCATAAATATCCTGTCTTAAAATTCCTGTATCTTTAAAATCAACGCGACGCACCTTTTTCCAGCCATTTTAGGCTCTTCCATAGACCTGTCCTACCACCCCCCCCAAAAAAAAAAAAAAAAATAAACCGACAACAAAGTAGCTAGTAGGCTTACTCCCCGAGTAAGCGAAAAGGCGCTAATACGTCTTATCCTACTCTCTTCCAAAGTAGTTCACCGTATTGCTTCAAATTCCGTACTCATACGAGAGTGGCCGAGCCTCTTGAATTATTCATTGACCCGACTATATTTAGAGCAAGAGGGTAGAGGACCTCTGACCGATGTAGTAGCAGCTCTTCTGCAGGAGGCTTCTGATCCCTAACACGGATAATAATCGACGTCGCATGGCTCTTGGGACAAAGCAAGCAAAAATGATGTCATTTGTGTGTGTTGCAGGTAAGGAATAATATCTAGGACGATGACGTAGGTGGAGAACGTGACGATTAAAATAGATGAGCACAAAGAGAGAGAGAGAGAGAGAGAGAGATAGAGAGAGAGAGATAGAGAGAGAGAGATGAGACCGAGAGAGGAGAGCAAGAGAGGAGAGAGAGAGGTCGTTGCCCGAAAGTGTGTGGACATTTTTATTTCCTCCTTTTTTCACTCAGTTCAAAGAACAGGGCTGGGAAGAGTAATAGGGTTCTGATTACAGTTTAATAGCAGTTCCTGATTGAAACGAGAGAGAGAGAGAGAGAGAGAGAGGAGAGAGAGAGAGAGAGAGAGAGAGAGAGAGAGAGAGAGGGTTATGTGGTGGGTTGCTGGTGAATGAGATAAGGTCAGTGCCACCAAAGAAAAATGAAGATGAAATAGGGAGGTTTTTTTCGGTTTATTTTTTATTTTATTTTATTTTATTATTTATTTTTTGAGAGAGAGAGAGAGAGAGAGAGAGAGAGAGAGAGAGAGAGAGAGAGACTATGAAGATCATCTCTCTTGGTTCTTTTGGTCTTCCGCAAGACAAAAATTTTAATATACGGCCACTCGAAGACAATTCATTTCACGGAATCCTTCTGAATGCAATTTCAAGTTGCGCTTTACTGGTCCATTCCCCATGGGGCGTTAGTGCCATCAGTGCACCACATGCAGTGCACTGTAGGCATTACTTAAGGTTCTTTGCAGCGTGCCTTCGGCCCGTAGCTGCCACCCCTTTCGTTCCTTTTATTGTATCTCCGTTCATATTCTCTCTCTTCCATCTTGCCATCCATCCTCTCCTTACCGTTATTTCATAGTGCAACAGCTTTGAGGTTTCCATCCTGTTACACCTTTCAAACCTTTCTACCCACAGTTTCCATTTCATCGCTCAATGACCTCAGAGGTCCCTGTGCTTGGCCTTTGGCGAAAATTCTATATTCAATTCAATTTACTTTCCCACTGAAATGTAGTAAGATGATCATAAAATTCAGTGCTTAGCAGGAGACTGGCTCGTCAGAAATATGTCCCCATTAAAAAATTTAACGTCAACCTCTCCCTACTGTGTTTCCAAAAATGGAAATGAAGCGGAGGACTGAGTAATGGGTGATCGATTCATTTGAGCTCACTTGGGAAATTTATTGTGGTGGATTAAGGAGAATGATTACACAGAATAGGTATCCTTTCGGATGAGGCTCGGAGGGGGGGAGGTTTGGTTATATGGAAAATGAAATTGGTCGCGTAATGCTTATAAGGTTCTACTTACAAATGGTTCTGATTGGAAGGATTCGTGTGGCTTTTGTAGTTAGAGACGTCTTACTTCGGCGTGTTTTTCAAATGTGGAAATTAACCATTTTCTTTGATTGTCTCACTCAGTTTTTTTTTTCATCTAATTTGAATATTACTATGAACCATTGCTTTGAATTTTCCAAATGGGGAAATTTTAAATTTTGATAGATTGTCTTGATATTTATTTTATCAGATTTGTAAGTTAGTGTGAATCATTGCTTTTTTTATGAATCTGACATCTGTTTGCAAAATGTGGGCTTTAATTATTCCGATTTTCTTATATTGTGATAGATTGTCTTAACATTTATTTTATCAGATTTGTAAGTTTTGCAAATGTGGGATTTTTAATTTACTTCGATTTTCGTATTATTTGTTTGATCGGACTTGTGAAATACCATAAATCATTGCTTTTTTACGAATTCGACATCTGTAGCAGTGATAATTCGCAGCGGAAAGTTGAATGGGAATTGAATTTCAATTAACCAGGTGGTAAGTTTACCAGTTGTGTCGGAGTATTCCAATTAGCAGCTGAAGTAAATGCTTGGGAAAATATATATATTTGTAATTGTATTATTTTAGGTGCTTTAAACCGGTTGAAATGCAAAGGTTGTCGACACTGAAAAAAGGTGCTGTTGTCGATAGACGTGGAATTCCTTCGGGTAATGAGAATGGGTGGTGACTCGGATACGTTTGGAGAATGACCTGATGCTGGAAATACGTGCTACCCAAAAAGGATAATTCGCAAGTATTCTTGGGAAAGAGGATATGTTGAGGGAAAGGAGTTTATTAGATCAATCAGTTAGTACAGGGTGGATGGAAGATCAAGTTGATTGACGTAATGCTAAGAGGAGTGGCTGGAGGTATATAACGATCGTGCTTCTCTTGATACAGGTCTCATCGACGGGAAATTATTTCGAAAAGGGAGAGGTGGAAATATGGCTGTAAATGTAATTAAGACAAGTGAGTTTGACAAGAAGGAAGTGAGATGAGAATAGGAGGAGGGGAAGGCCAGTAGGGATTTAGACATGCAAAAGGGTATGTGTGGCTCAAGTATTTGTAATGAAACACTTTGTGATAAGTTTGAAAGCAAAGGAAAAAGCTTTGTACTCTATACGAAATAAAAAAAGATTATAATTGAGACAGTAGAGAAGCTATGTGGAGTGTGTTGAGGATATATATGTCGTTGGAGATGAGTTGTTGAGAGCGATTGAGAGTATGCAGGGGAGACTGTTTACTATTGGCATAAAGTCTGCTTATACATGTTTGTGTGTTTTAAAATTTGGAAAGAAAAAATTTATCTTTTAGGTGAAAGTAATGGTCTTAAAGGTTTGTCCAGAATGGAAAGCATTTATAGTATCTTCCACGAGATGGAATGATTAATATTTTGCCTCTGTTTCGAAGGAATGACTTTGAACACCTACACCACAAACGGGTAATATTCCACTTCGATCACCTTAGAAATCTGGCAAATGAAATATAAAAAAGTGCAAAGAAATCGCCAGAAAACCCAGTATCATTTTCGTACATTAGTTCCGGCATATATATTGGCCTTCATATACAAACCGATATCACATTTATCCGCAATTCTGGTAAAATATCGATTCATTGACCTCTCCGTAATGAGTCCAGGTGTAATGGGTGTTGCTTGTCTTGCATCATCTGTGTCATGCGCATTTAGGTTTGTTATCCATTAGGACAGATATGATTTTGAACAACGTGTAGCCCCAGGCCTCTTTCGGTATTTTTCAATTCAGTCACCACTGAATATAACGTTTCCTTGGTCGTCATTTTATTATTTTGTAAAGCCAGCAGAACTCCTGGGTGCGTAACTGGTCATTGCAAGTGAAGCAAGGCATTCAGAATTTATCTATTGCAGAAGGGAAGCCATTGACCTCTGTTACTCACTCTAGGATCAACGGTTGCTCTTGCTAGTATAGAGGTATATATATATATATATATATATGTATATATATATATATATATATATATATATATATGTGTGTGTGTGTGTGTGTGTGTGTGTGTGAGTGTGTGTGTATATATATATATAATAATTATTATATATATATATTATAATATTATATATAATATATATATATATATAGAGAGAGAGAGAGAGAGAGAGAGAGAGAGAGAGAGAGAGAGAGAGAGGCATTCTTTTCAGGAAATAGCTCACTCTTGTATGATACTGGAATACTGGAAGCCAGATCAGTGGCCTCCATGACTTGAAACGGTGTCAATAAAATTTTCCTGGAAGAGTTCAACGACCTCTTTTGATAAAAAGCTACGTTACCAGCTGTTACGTAGTGGATGACCTCTCCTGTCGAAAACTTCAATTACATCTGCTGAAAGTAAGTGCATTGACTTATTCTGCCACAAGCAGGGCCATCGACTTATTTTGTTGACAGCTGATGCACTGACCTCGTTCTTTAAAGTGGGTCAGGCGACGTCTTCTATCTGGGGTGGGGGTGGCGGGAGGTCAACAATCTTTGTTCATTGACGTAAAGTTTGTTTTCCATGTTGTTTAGAATAAGGTCAGGTAAGGCCGTCCCTTGGAACTAGATCGGTGACCTCTTCTGCAGAATAAGGTCAGGTAAGGCCGTCCCTTGGAACTAGATCTTTGACCTCTTCTGCCGAAGTAAGGCTCAATGTTTCCTTTGCTTCTGGCTTGGGAAGTGACTGATGCTTTCTCTGATAGGGTGAATGGCTTCTTGAAGGAGGATGGGCTGAAGAACCTCTCATACTGGAAGCAATTTCTACCAATATTCATTTATATTGCTCAAAGTCAGGTCTGTGATCTCTGTTATACCTCTGCTGCTGGAATCAGTTCTCTTATGCACTGGAAACGCAATTAATAATCGTCTTTGTTTCCAGTTTGGCGAAAAGACGGCTGAGTCAAATGCAAAATACTTTAGTGTTAACTGGAAAAAAAATTGACTTGTACTCCTACGAACAAAACAACGACCACTGTCACCTGATATAGAATCCCTGCTGATCTGAAGCAGGTCATTGACCCTTTCAACTGAAGTTGAGTGTCCTTTTCAGTTATCATCATTGCTTTGAACGGCCAATGACACACATTCCTCAAAGCGAGTTCAAGGACACTGACATTAATTAAGGACAGAAATAGAAATCTGCTTTGCTTGGGGCAAGTCCAGCGACCCCTTCTGTCAAAAGTAATGGGAATCGGAGGAGTTGGAAGACCCGGATTTATTTGGGCGAGAACACTGAGAACAGAGGCTGGAGATGGGACGATTTTTGTGGGAGAGATAAATTCGAGATGTTGCTGATGATAGGTTCATCTCAGCTGTCAAATCAACTTGTCAGATTTAGTTGCCTTACACTTTGTGGTGACTATATAGCCACTCTTCTCAGGCCTTGCCCCTTTTTTTAGATTTTGGTTTGGGTTCCCTTGCTTTTTTTTGTGGGGGGGACTTGATTTAAATATTTAATATTATTTTTATACAGATATATCTAGTTTTGTTTAGTTTATATGACATTAATTATACATGCATTCAAAGCTAACTGGTGATTTTAAACTTGCTATTGAAAACTGAATGTCTACTCTTCTGTTACTTTATTCTATCTGTAATACTGAGGGACTGCACCTTTTTCCTAATGCTAACTTCATGCTTGCAAGGACGTAGGGCTGGGTAATCTTTGTCTGCAATAGCCAGTCTAGACGTGTGTGTATCTCTCAGCCAATGTAACTCTATTGAATTAAATGTTTATTGGCTGAGATTGAGCCACGCCTCCTTCTTTTTTTCCGTCCTCACTTGAGGACATTGTGCATTCTGAAGCGTTGCTTGACAAGTTCGTATAATATCGACTCATTCACAATAATAATAATAAAATAATAATAATAATAATAATAATAATAATAATAATAATAATAATAATAATAATAATAATAATAATAAATGTGAAGGGAAGGCTCTACTGAATTTTCTTACGAGAAAACAGATCAGCCACTTCTGTCATCTGAAGCGGGGTCATTGACCTCACTTGCGAAACTGTGTCAGTGATTTTTATTGGTCGAAGACGGTTCAACAGCCTGCCCTACCAGAAACAGGGTGAACGACCTCCCTGTCTTTCTTTGCATCATGGAGAGGCCAATGACCCCTGGTGTTTGAAGTGGGATCAACCCTTAGAAGTCAGGTCAACGACCTCCTTTTACTGGAAGGGAGGTCGCTGACCTCTATAGAAGGGGTGATTGTCCTTAAGGTGACCAAGAGACCGTGAAAACAGGATTTCCTCTTAATTGTTGGTAATGGCCGTTCGGTGACCTTCGCCGCCGCAATCATCTCATCTTTTGTGGCTAAATTGCCGGTGAATCTACTACATTTTCCCCATCCGAGATCTTGTTTAGAGCGTCTACTCGCTAACCCCCAGATATCCAGGAGTTCTTTTTCACGGTTGTGGCTTTGAAGGTTGTTATTATGCGACGCGGTCTGGCGGTTGTAATTGGGCTTCAAGAGTTGATCTCCCGCTGGAGATCTGGGCCGAAGTCTTTACCTTGTTGTAGGCTTGTCTCTGTTTTTACAGACGGAGAGTTGCGTAAACAAGCGTCACAAGCTGGTCCGCTTGTAGAGTGGTTAGTGTCGTGAGTGCCACTTGTGATGTCGCCCTGGGTTCGCGTCTTCCCCTGGGGCGATGAAAAAAATCACCTGGATCTGGATCATGATCAGTTACTGCTGCAGTGTTGGGGGGTCTTGAGCGGTGGGAGGTTGACACCAACATTCTTTGGAAGCTTGAATTTCCAGGCAATGGCCCCTTTGGTGTGCTTGTTCCTTGAGGATAGGTTTCATCTACTGAAATAATATAGAAAAAAGGGGCCAAAGTGTCATATCAGGCAAAGACATGGCTTGGAGAAAATAATTTGTTCTTACGTAGACGCTAGAACACTGCTATTATGAGACTCAAATTGTCTTTTTTTTATATATATACTTAATAATTAATTTAGGTGCACACTCATCTGTCTATTACCTGAAATTAAACACGGGAAACAGTACTCAGTGTTTGGGAAGAATCAGATATTCACAAACAATCGAAGAGAAATTCAAGCAACAGACCAACTCATTGTTAATATCTTGCATTTGATAAAACAGAATACTACTGACAAACTTGATGGACCTCCGAAGAAAAGTTCTTTCATATTGGAACATTCAAGTCCGGGATGAAGTCACTTGGCTTGAGTCATTCCTTCTTAACTCGGAAATGTAACGTTAGTATTGATAAATAAACTAAAGTATTGATGTTAGTGTTTTTTTCTGCAGGGAGGTACTGTCGGCCAAAAAACTCGTGGCAGAGTTTCATAATTTTTCGTTCACCTGCCTGACGCACGATTCATGCTTCATTTATCTATTTTTCTTTTCAAAAATGGAAGAAATCATGTGTAATGACGTTAAAAACAGTCACTGATATCTTTAGAACATTATGTTATGTTATTTGTGTAAAACTATTTTCCATATAGGCAAAATTGACGTGAACGAAACGAAGTGATAAAAACGTCATATCACAACCTAGATATACATTAACAAATAGATAGGAGACACCTATCACTAGTAGTATCGCATAAACATAGTCCTTAAATTATCATTTCAATATTAAGTTCAAGGTAGTTGAATATTCCATTTGTTAAATTTTACAGAAAACATTGGAATCTCACAAAATGCTATCAAATTTAAAAACAAAAAAGAAAAAAAAAATTAACAGCGTGAAACCAGGCGACCTCACTCTATTGCTTTTGATATCATGTGCACGGGAATCTAATGTCAATGTGTCATTTATCGGTCTAAGAAACATCCCTCAATGAGCGAGAGTTACTGCACTGCATTCGGTGCAAGTTCCTGTTGGAGAGATATCAAGAAAGCTTAATAAACCAGAAAGAACCATACATAGATGAATAAAATTGTTTAAAGAACGGCAAAATTTAGAACATGGGCCTAGAGGTGGAACACCTCGAAGCACCACATGAGAGCAAGACAATACAGTAGTGTAAATGTTGCTGAGCAGCATTCATTTGTGAACTTTGAATTCTAGTGCCTCGTCACGACATTGCTTATGACTGGTGTCTGATGAAAACTTTTAAGATGGATGAGGAAGAGATTTTTAAATCTACTCTTGAAGTCTTTGGTAGTTGTCTAATGAATAAGTCTAATGAATAAGCAAACATATCTTTGATGAATGAGAGATTCAGTTAGGCTTACTCTTTTAGTTTTGTTTTTTATCGGTAGCCAGTGAATACCACGGATAGGGAGGGAAACGGTTTCAAATGCTGCATGCATTTTTTTGTTTTTTTTCTTCAACCCTAAAGAATACGTTTTATTGGGAGATACTTTATTAACATCGGCCTAATCGTTCCATCACTCCTATACGCCACCTCCGCTCTTTTCTACATCTCAGGCGACTAGATCCGACTTCTCAGTTCTCACTACGAACTCCTCGTGAAAGCACCACTAATGATAACGGTTATTTTAAAATTCCCCGCACCGACAACGGACGTCTTAAAATGCATGGTTATAAATTATTTTCTGTTCAAAGAAACTTTATCTTTCATTCCACAAAATATGTGCATACACTCGTGTTACACCCTGAAGCCGTCAAAGAGCAACCCTTGATTAAAGGAGTAGGTTTTTCTTGAAAGAAAAAAAAAACATATGAAATAGACTTAAACGAGAACGTCACCTTTCATATTTCTTATCCTTTCAGCTACTTATAATATGCTTATTGTAGTAGGTCTAGTAGGTATACATGTGAAACTAATTTGAATTAATTTCTATTTAGAAGAAATGAATAGTTACAAAAAAATCAACCTAAGAAAGCTTTTAAGCAAAGTAAGCCTTTCTTAATGTATTCGTCAGTTTTGACTCCCACAGCTTTCCAAGGTGTCCAAATGAAACAGGATGATATGCAAGGAATTCGATAAAATATAAGACTGAATTATATTCGTTTGATTTTCTTATGATTGCTTTTTGATTTTGAATAGCTAGGTCTGAGTTAATTATGTTAAGCAATTATTGAAAAAGGATAAGAAGCAAAGGCGAACATGGCTAATAAAACAATAATAACGGGAATAGTCAAATCAAGCAGATTAATATATATATATATATATATATATATATATATAAAGGGGATTATGTATGTATTATGTATTATATATAATATATTATATATATATATTGTCGATTTAAATATTCATTAATATTACGTATCCGAGAAAGTATACTGCTGAAAATAGACCTAGGCAAATCATGTGGGAAAATCAGAAGTCCAATTTAGGCCCACTAAATGTGTCATGCAAATTATTTTATTGATCAAAGGACAAAATTAGTTTAACTAAACATAGTTTTCAAAGAATGTTAACGCCTTGATGTATTATTTATCGGCTGTAGGAGACGAAATGACAACACCCCAGTGCAGTACGATACGTTGAGTCAAGACTCTAGCGGCAGCAAAGCCAACCTCAAATCAAATCTTCGGTATGCTGTCACGAAGTTAGAGTTGAGAATAAAATTAGAAATCGTGGCACCCATCGTTATATATTTTCCTTACTTTGCAAAATAATTATCTTTAATACATGGAATAAGTCTACTCAATTCTAATGTAATTTATTTCAAGTATAGCACCTTTGATAGGAAATGTTATTTATTGTGAAGTAAATAATCTGGCACCTGCATATGGCAATATGTCCATAACGAACAATGAATTAAGAAACTACGCCAATTCTTCGTTGGCCGTCTGTACAAATACAAGTATCTTTATGCTGGATAATACACAAATTATCTCTATATATATATATATACACGTGTATATATATATATATATATACATACATATATACATATATATATATATATATATATATATATATATATATATTATATATCTATATAATATGATGATAAAAATGTTCTGTTTACAACAGAATTCCATCTAATAAAAGGAGCCCATATACCTGAAAAGGGAGACAATAGTCTCTGAAATAAAGTACTTTTCTCTCTATATTTTGGTATTATATATATATATATATATATATATATATATATATATATATATATATATATATAAACTGTTTTTTGAGAATGTTCACAATTTGAAGTTTGGGTAAATTCTTATCAGCCACGACAACTAAAGGAGATATTCATTCACATATTTCAATTGTTCAATTGTCTTAGGGCTTCACAAACACTCTAGCTTGGAAATAGAAAGTCTCTCTGGTGGACGCTTGAGGTCCCGGCACCTTTTAGCCTTTTAATGAAAAATCTAGAAAAAAAAAATTATAATACATTGCCTTTCAGTGACTGCAGCTAGCAACTGCTCATTATGACACCGAACTCTTGCGTGTGTGAATGCAACTTCACGTATTGTGTAAAAACAAAGGAGAATTATTAAAATACGTGATGTGTTTTTCCGTTTTTTTATTTTTTATTTTTATTTATTTATCTATTTATTTTTTTCATTTATTTTCAAAATATAACACAAGAATTAGCGCACGGATTGTGAACGCCATCTGTGTATATTGATAGCATATCAGATGTAAGGATGCTTTTGAGGCTTGCCTGCTAAATTGTAATTACTCATGTTTCTTAAAATAACTATACTGTTGTTATTTTTAGTTCCATTGATTGGATTTCAGTGAAACTTGGCACTAAGGTGGACAATCTTGCTTGGATATACAGAAAGGGAATTTTTTGTTGGGTGGGGGGGGGGGGGGGGGGGTGGGGGGGGGGGGGGCGGTGACCCCACTGACATACTCTACTAATGAACCTCTTTGCGACGCCACCAAAGCAAGTGACCCCTGGGACCTTGTGACCATGACCTTCATGCAAAATAGCTGGTGTGGGGAGCATTCGTATTTCACGAACACAAATTGTCCCAGAAAATGATCGTCGATGGGACCCACGTTTGCACCATTTCATCAATATTCACAGAGTGGAGTTTGGTTGCTGGTCGGTGGTGGACATTTATTGCTTCAGCAATACTCTTAGAATGTTGCTGACGTAGTATTACGCTTTGCATGTGATTCGGTATAACGTAGAGGAGACTCAGTGTGTGTCATTCTGGATGATTCACAGAATTTGCACATTTGACCACCATATTATGCTTTGCATTTATCCGAGCATAGTTGTGTGATCTAAGACACAAAATAGTGGGCCTTGTTATCTGTCTATAAATAGGTCTTCCATAGTTCATCGGATGGATAGAAAATCTACGAAAAAATGAAACTTATATTCATACGATAAAGTCATGTGTTAATACTGCTACACTTTTCAAACCTTTTTATTGCCAGTTTCCGTTTCAGCGCTGAATGACCTCATGGGTTGCAGCGCTTAGACTTTGGCCTAAATTCTACATTTTATTCTATAGATTTAACGTTTGGAAGCGAAGAAGTGGAAGAGAGAAAATCAAGACCACCCATTTTTAGGACGTAGCAACAAACGTCTGTCCTGGCGAGATTCGCTGCCCAAGCGCCTTTATGATGCCACAAGTCTCATGCGATCGTTGAAAGGTCGTTGACACTCCATGTGCCCTTCGGCCTGAGGGTCGGGCCCTGGTGCTGACCCAGGTGCTGAGTCCTTCAACAGGAAGAGGCTGGAAGTGCTGAGCAGATCTGATGAAAGTACAGCGGAAGCGTCGACGTCATCTGTTCCCTCCTCAAGTGATGAGTTGGAAAGGGTGAGAAAAGGTCGGG
>NC_087200.1:89618713-89641213 GCF_015104395.2 Macrobrachium nipponense | reverse complement strand
AGTTCTTTCATGTCTGGCAAATTTAGGCGAGATTGGAACAAGGTATCATTGTACATTTTGTACGGTCTCGCTTTTGCTGAAAAAAAAGGTTAATTTAGGATATATTCGGATATCTTTTCAAGCTTTTTTCTTTCTGCATCGATATTAAAGGAGATAATGTTTGGACATATGTCCATTTTCGCAGTTTTGGTCAGACAAAATGGACGTTATTAATTTTATGCCTTCATATGCCGTCCTCCACCCTTTCTCTCTCTCTCTCTCTCTCTCTCTCTCTCTCTCTCTCTCTCTCTCTCTCTCTCTCTCTCTCTCTCTCTCTCTCTCTCTCAGTAAGGGAGAAAACATAATCTATCTGTAACGATTATTTATTTTGAAATACTGTTGTTGTGTGCCATGAATTTTCTAACTCTGACATGTGCTCGCCACAACAAATTGGATTGACATTTACTCCTCTCTAATGAGATTCTAAAAGGAGCAAAATAAACTCAGTGATTTATGACATCAGAAACGTATCATCACGAACTTCATTCATATAAGTGCTGATATATATATATATATATTGCCTCCACGTATTGTGGACTCAGAACTCCACGTCGAAAATTTCATTTTAATGTGCACCTTGTGTTGTCCTCGTTTTCCCGTGATCCTCGCAGATGTCCTCTTTGTCCCAGGCAGATGTATTATTATTATTATTTTTTTTTTTACCGTTTATACTTTTTTGAGAACGTGTTTTCATTCGTCATCAGCTTCAATGAGAAAGGTTGCGTTATGCACTCTGCCACGTTGGGTATCAAAAGAGCGCCTGGTAAGGCTCAAATGTGAGACTTTGTTTCTTGCGCCTCTAATTCTGCGCTTTCGTGTAGTAATAGACTTTTGAGCTGATGTTCATTACCCTGTCATCACCGCTCTTTCTTTTTATTTTTAACTCAGCCAGCAAAGGGCAGAGAGGTTTTTGCCGGGACGAAAGGGATAATTGTCCCATTTTGCTCTCACAAACGAAGGTAATAGTTTATGAATTCAGTTGAATTTCAGGTGGAAAAAAGTGGGGAGGTGGGGGGGGGGGAAGTATTCAACGACCCCTTGTACGGAGACACAGGCCACAACGTTTAATCTCTCTCTTGGTCCAAGGTTGTTCAACTCAACGTTTAGTGAAGTTGGTGTAGGTGGAGGGGATAAAATTCGGGGGGCCCAGGAAGGGACCCTTTCCCTCCCCCCCTGCCCCCGTTTCCACCTGCACACACAAACACACATACCATAGCAGCCACAAACGGTTTTGGGGCCGGTTGCCCCAAGGCACAGGTCCAGCGACTCTGAAACAGTGCGGTGTCATCAAAGGTCACAGGTCCAGATGCGATGTCAGGCACCAAGAGGAAGTGAGTAGTGCCTTTCGGTCAAGGGTCGTTGCTCCCCTCCGTCACGGGTTGACGGGAGGTCATTTGTTATCGAAATACAGGTGTCGGTCTCGTCAGGGTGCTTTCGGAAATTGTCTGTGTTTTGTAACTCTGAAAACGAAGTCGTAAGTTTTGTACTTACCCTTCTTACCAGACTTCTGTAAAGATCACGTGTACCAGCGCCTCAGTGGCGTGGTTGGTTTGATGTTTGCTTCTCACCTCGGTGTTCGCGGGTTCGATTCTCGGCCATTCCATTGAGGAGTGAGAGATGTTTATTTTTGGTGATAGAAGTTTACTCTCGACGTGGTTCGGAAGTCACGTAAAGCCGTTGGTCCCGTTGCTGAATAACCACTGGTTCCATGCAACGTAAAAACACCATACAAACAAACAAACAAGCATCGTTTTACTTCAGTTAGGATGAAAGGAATCAAATGAGTATATACAGTTCTTTGTTCAGAATTTTCCAATAATTTATTTGTGCTGATAAGTTTGACCTTTTATCACGAGGTTTAATTTGTCTGATGATTCTGGAATAGATTTTGTTACTCGTGTTTAGGCCTAAATTAGGTTTGTTTTATTTTTAACCGTGGGTGATCGTGACTGCCATATTCATCGCTATATAATACTGAATATAGAACGGTCTCATTGTCATTTCCAAGTGACTGGCTTGTATTCTTCAACCTCAGTTAAAAGTCACTCATCATAGCTATTTATCTAATACCAGTAACACTTCCTAATACCTTTAGTAAAGCCCCATGATACCATTTTGCATAGTTTTGAAATACCTGTCTCCTACAGTTTCCATCTTGATAACTGTAAGCCACAGTTTGCCTTCAGATACTGTGCCACACAGTTTGCTTGCTGATAGATATACTTCAGTTTTCCTGCAGATGACTGTGCCTCGCTGCTTGTCTTCTAATAGCAAGCAGACCCGTCAGTCCACCCTAAGGTAACGATGCCTTCAGTTAGCCTTCAGATAATTTTGCTAAGCAGTTTTAATGACGGAGCCTCACTGTTACCTATATGACAACTTTGAATAAGACTTGTCTATCAAAATCTGTGCCTTGGGACCTCACAGTACTTTATTAGATTGGGCTCGTAATTGGCCTCTAGATAATTGGCCACTGACAAGTCGAATATCTCAACACATCATAATTTTCCCCATTGATTATTATGCTTCACTTTTTCAAATAACTTAGCGTAGTTTGCGGTGCTTCAGATAAACGTTATTATAACCAGTGCTAACGTACGCTCTTGTTAGCTCTTGATTGTACTTGGCCCTTTGGTGGTCGAGATCAAGGACCTTTAAATAGACTCTGAGAATATATTGAAAGGACCTTGGCCGAGACGTTACTTGACTCCAGTACTTCTCAGCCTTATGATATTTCACAATTAATTTCATACAACAGAGGCTGAAGAAAACCTTTTTAGAAACACGATTGTAAAACGAACTTGTTTTTATTGATTGATATTTAATTCACACTTTTCAACTTCATTTCATTTATTCAATTATTTCCTCATTGAATTCAGCTGGGACCGTAGTGTATCGCCTTGCAGGATCTCACGCTTGGAAATGAGTTCTCTGTGGTTCATTTCCATCTGTTTATGTGAAACGGTACGAGTCACACTCATGTTTACGTTCGATACGTTCAAGTCGTAAACCTATTTTTGGTGATCATTACATTCCCACCAAACATAAAAGCTTGGAGTCACTGACATCATCAAGCTCGACTTTTTCTTTCTCTCTCTTTTTTTATCTTTTTTTTTCCTGTCGTCATCATTATCTGTAAAACGAGCTTTTGACGTGAAAGAGAAAGCATAATGATTTACAAGCAGACGACTCGTGGCATGCACTAACTAAAAAGGGTCAATTATAGTGAGCTGCGTCGTATGATAGCTGTTTTAATTGCTATCACCCCCCCCCCGCCCCGCCCCCCACCCCCACCCCACTTCTACTCTCTCTCTCTCTCTCTCTCTCTCTCTCTCTCACGTTTATATAGCTGTTTTATTGCAATCTCTCTCTCTCTCTCTCTCTCTGCGCGCGCGCACACACACACACACAATGGCCATTTTTATAAAATCCTCAATTGCTTCCCCCCCCCTCTGTTACCTTTACCTTTCTTTTCAACACCCCCCGCCCCTCCCCCCCCCCCCCCCCCCCACCGCTTAGTGATGGTATTATGCATTCATGCATGCCTCCTCCGCATACATGAAGTCATATTCGGTCATACTTTCACTTTCTCATGTGCTCGTAAAAGGGAAACCGATACACATACAACAGCCCTTCTTATAAAATGATATGCGTGTACACGCTCTCTCTCTCTCTCTCTCTCTCTCTCTCTCTCTCTCTCTCTCTCTCTCTCACGCCATCACACTAGTTAGTGGTGTTTATACGCTGTCATTAACATTCGTGACCGGGAACATATCATAGGTATGCGAACGTGTTATGGCATAGCTGAAAGTGATATTCTCTCTCTCTCTCTCTCTCTCTCTCTCTCTCTCTCTCTTTCTGCGTTCTTGAAGAATGACATCAAATGAATACTACAATTGATATTCTTAGGGAACTCGGGAGGGCTATTCTCTATGTAAACAGATAACTGAGCATACATTTATAGACATCTTAATTATACACATAGGTGTATATATATATATATATATATATATATATATATAATATATATATATAATAATTGCGTATGTATGTGACCATGTTTATGAATATGCTGTTCAAACAACACCAACCGAGATAAAAGATCATATTACTAATGGAAAATACTGCATATATCTATCAAATACATTACATTGAAAAGCCTTGCAATGAATTTATCTTGTCTGTAACTTTTACCAATCAGTATATTTATCCTTCTACTTTTATCGGGACGAACCAATCTATATGTAGATTTCTCTAATTCCTTTATATTCCCAGAACTAGCCTCATGGTGACATGTAAAGGTATTATTTATTGTGGTTATTCGTCGGCTTGAAGACAGATGTAGTGCCCCAGTGGAAGAAAATTTAATTTTTTTTTGTACAGTATACTTATTTGAAACAAGGTGTGATCAGACCTCCAGCTTACTCGGGATGCGTGCAAGATTTTCTCCATAGCATAAGTTGGAAATATTGTATTCTTAACGTAACGTAAATTAGAACATGCTAAAATCTACAGTCAATTAGAACCTTATTTCACCAACGAAAATTAAAATGAATACTCTATATTTTATTAGAAATAATTTCCTGTACTGTTTACCATATGCATTATTTATTTTTGATTACTCAGGGAGTAAGCATACAAACTACTTTGTTGGGGTTGTTGGTGGGGGGGGGGGGGGTGGGCAGGAAAGGTCCCTATATGGAAGAGCCTAAAAAGACTTGAGAAAGGTGTTTCGCACTGAGCTAAAGATGCAGAAATTGTAGGATAGGATATTTATGATTTATTCATTAGAATGCAAATATAGAAAATAAATAATCTGCATTTTAAACAACAATTATTTTCTAATAAAATATAGCGTATTTATTTTAATTTTCGTTGGTGAAACAACGTGCTATTTGACTGTAGATTTTAGCACACGCCTCAAGTAAGCTGGAGGTCGGAGCACGCGTTGCTCTTGTCATTTTTTTGCCATGTCTTGCCATTCAATCCAACTCTGCCTTCATTGATTTAATCATCTCCCCCTCTGTTTGAGAGTTATGCTTTTGTGCATACAAGCGTAACAATATAAATACGCATATACATAAAGTACATCAGCATATTCACTTGTATGCAGTTCATGTGGATGGATACATGTAGAGAGGAATTGACATGTTTCGCTTTATGAAAGTAAAATAGGTAAATATCCTACAAACAGTTTTAAATGAATACGTTGCCTTACTGGAGAATGTTTAATTAACCATCCTTTTTGTTTTATTTAGGTCTTGGCAAGTGACAGAAGTTCTTATTAACCTAATGTCTCTCTACTTTCATTATTATCATCATCGTTTAAAAATAACTATATTATTATTAGTTGTAACATTATTACTGTCATTATTGACAGAAGTATTTTACGAAACCTTCATCGCAGAATCGAGTGACAGCAATTCCCGCGGAATTTTAAATGTCCTTGGCGCGACCCCGTCCCCGGGAAATCTGGCGGGAAAAAGAGAGAGAGAAAAAAAATGAGGGTGGGCGCTGGCGCGCTCGCGCGCCTTATCGGCCGTCAAAGTAGACGCACAAACATTCTTCAGGAGTCACCGAGGAAGGTCGTTGAACCCTGGAGTCCAGATGAAAGTACGGCTCCCACCACCCAGTCAGCAAATGGCTCCTGCTAACTTGACTGCGGTGGTCCCTGGCTGCCTACGACAGCGAGCGGAAGCAGAAAAATGAAAATCCGAGTTCGTAGGTTTTAACAAAAAAATTGATGAATAAAGGGGGGTGGGGGTGAAGGGGAGGGGGTTGTCGAGCACGTCTTCCTTCTCTTAATGGCTTTCGTCGCGAAGATGATGCTTTGACCCGCCGCCGAGTCTATTCATCTCTTGGCGCGGAATTCGAATTCATGACGTTTATAAAATCCTCCTCCTCCTCTTCTTCTTCTTCGGAGGTTAATTGCGAGTTGTGACGATGATTCGTCTCAGGTTTGCCAGCTTTCGGACTCTCTCTCTCTCTCTCTCTCTCTCTCTCTCTCCTTCTCTCTCATCTCTCTCTTCAGAGAAAAATTTCCATTATTCATTCTAGTACCAGAAGTAAAATAACGGTCCCGTCTCAGACGGTGAGCTAGTACTGACGTCACTGCAAAACAAGGAGTTCAAACCGAGACCGTTATAATCACGTAGCATACTACATGACGCTCACACAACACACACACACCGCGATGACGATCAACCTTATAACAAATATAGTTTTTTTTTTCTTTTTATCTGCAGTTCATTCAATAAGAAGGTGACTGAGATAGATTGAAACAGAAGAATTACTCTATAAAGTTCCCATTTATAGAAACTTCAGGAGTTGAACTGATCAGTAGACGATTAATCGAAGCTGTTTTATTATTATTGGGAGTGATTATTTATTAGAGTAGGGCGTCATTGGAAAAGTAACCTACTGCTTTTTATAGCTAAGAATTAATACAACTAATGATTAAGATGACTGAAGTATTGTTGTTATTCCAAACCTAGTGGATGGTTGCAGTTGTATATTTATCCATTCATGTACACATTTTATAATTATTTACTGAATATATTTACATATTTTATATGTATTCATTAATTAAAAGTAAAAAATCGACTACCAACCAGAAACCCCCATAGACGCCCAGAAGTGATTGTGATTTTAGAAAGGCATTTAATGATGAGGGGGGGTGGACGGTGGGAGTAGTAGCAGGGGTGGGTGGTCCCCCATGCCAGTGGCTAGTCGGATGGGGGGGAGGGGTGTCATGATGACTACGAGAAAATAGTAGGGGTTGGAGAGGGGGAGGGGGGAGGGGAGGGGGTCAGGGGGGTCAGGTTTATGGGAGAGTGGATTTTGGGGGAAGGTAGGTGGTTGGTCTTTTAGAAAGACCACGGTGAAGGGCGCAGAAGACGAAAGAAAAAAAAAAAGAGAAGAAAGTGAGAATCCAACTGGACAACCTTGTAACGAGGCCCATTATTACGCAAGGTGGGCTTGACTGAGAGAGAGAGAGAGAGAGAAGAGAGAGAGAGAGAGAGAGGTTTTGTGGTGGTGGGGGAAGGAGTTCTGTGATGGTTCCTCCTCTCAGGAGTCATTGACCCCGGCTTTCGAGCCAAAACATTAGTCGTTTTTTTTCTTTTCTGTTCTTCCATTCTTTCTTGTTTTTTCTTTTTTTTATATATTTTGCTTCACAGGTTTTCAAGTTTGTTCCTTGTTCTTTTAAGGTTGGGTTTATCAGCCTACAGACATACGTGCACATACATACACAAATGGATGTATATATATATATATATATATATATATGTATATATTATATATATATATATATATATATTATCTTATATAAACATTCATATATAGTATATGTAATAAAATTTGTATAAGTACATATGTATATATTATATATATAGATATATATACATGTTGTGTATATATATATATATATATATATATATATATATATATATATATATATATATTAGAGAGAGTGAGAAAGACCTACGAATATAGTTATTTCCTAAGATTTAATGAAACGTTAATTTGAGGTCATTAGAATGCTCTTCTTAATGAGTAATGAGTTTCCGGGCTCGTAACAAGTTCCGGGTCATTTGCTTTAATAAACCCAGGCAGGCGTTCGGTTTATTTGTCACAGTTGAATCCGTCATTGAATATGAATTAGTTTTTCAATTGAATCTACCGTGTAATGTTTTTTAATAATTTCTTGGGCTTTCAATTGGGTAAACACAAGCATGAGTAGTATATATATATATATATATATATTATCTATATATATATATATATCTATATATATATTATATATATATATATATATTTAGACAGATTCCCACGAAGGAAACAGAAACAGTGGAGTACTGCAAACCCTTTTCGACTTTGTCCTTTACTTGGCAGTCGGCTAAGTAAACAAGGACAAGGAGTCGAAAGACCTGGCAGTACTCCGTCTTTTCTCTTTCCTTCCGTGAAGTTGTCCTTGTTTATATATTCATCACACACACACACACACACACACACACACTATATATATATATATATTATATATATATATATATATATATTATATATATATATATGGGTGTGTGTGGGATGAATATATAAGTAAGAACCCCGACTTAAATTCAAGAAGGAAAAGAGATTTTGGTCTTGTTTCCATAAAAAAAAAATGATTAATTGATTGTGCGTGTACTTACCTTAGCAGTGAAATTATGTACTTGGTGTTTAGTCGACTGTGATGGGTTGCATTCAGAGTGGAGAAAAGGTCGCGGATCCAGCAACCATATCCCAAAGGAACTGCTGAAAACTAGAAGGCTAATTGTTTGTATAAGCGCAAATAAGAAGTATTTTCATTTTTTATTCCATGAAGTTAAATTAACAGCCATAACGTGATTAGTGTTTTTCCTTGAAAAGTTCTAAATAAAATTTCTTCGTAGGGGGTTAGTGCCGTCAGTGCACCTCATGTGGTGTACTGTAGGCATTTCTTGAAGATTCTTTGCAGCGTTCCTTCGGCCCCTAGCTGAAACTCTTTTCATTCCTTTTACTGTACCTCTGTTCATATTCTCTTTCTTCTAGATTCCTTTCCTCCCTCTCTTTAACTATTTATTCGGTGCAACTGCTTCAATTAAGGTTTTCCTCCTGTTACGCCTTTCAAACCTTTTCAGTGTCAGTTTCCAGTTCAGCGCTGAATGACCTCAGAGGTCCTAGCGCTTGACCTAAATGCTGTTGTATCGTATCCTATCCCAGCCCCAAACCAGAGAATATGTAAAATTATCTGTAAAATTATTTCAGATGGTTTAAGAGAATGTATGGCTTTTCTAAAGCGTGGATGGCTTATGAGGAGTTGGTGATGTGATATATATTCGTTTAATTGAACCTCTTGGCAGAATGTGCGAAACGTATCATGTGAATAAACTTTGGCCTATTTGATGTTTCTTGTGGACCCTGCTGTATGACTGTTACATATCTCCACCTGGATATCCGTGGTATATTATATATTATATATATATAAATATATATATATATATATATATATATATATATCATTTGTGGTGTGTGTGGTGTGATTATATTAGTATTATACATACACATATTATATATATGCATATATATATATATATTATATATATATATATATATATATTAGGCGGATTCCAGGTGAAGATATGTAAAAGCATACAGCAGGGTCCACAAGAAACATCAAATAGGCCCAAAGTTTTATTCACATGGTACGTTTCGCACATGTTCTCAAGGTACAAGTTTCAATTTGTGATGTCTCCAGTCATAATTTTATTGGTGTAGGTATGACGGACTGTGGACCCAGTTTTTGCTTACTCGGGAAGTAAGCCTACAAACTGCTTTGTTGTTGTTCTTGTTGTTGTTGTTCTTGTTGGGGAGTAGGAAAGCCCTGTGAAAAGCCTTAGAAGGTATGAAAAAGGTGTTTCGCATTGAGTTTAAAATATTGGAATTTTAAGATATTTATGATTTATTTATTAGAGTGAAAAGTAAAAAAAAAATATATATAACGTGCATGTTAAATAGTACCGAACAATGATATATAATAAAAGATAGCGTATTTTTTTTTTAATTTCGTTGGTATGAAACAACGCGTAATTGATTGACTAGATTTTAGCGCGCACTACCCCGAGTCAGCTGGAGGTGGGATCACCCCGTGTTGTTTTTGTGTAGGTATTACGAGTGTGGTCCAGTTTTTAGTTTAGTACTTTTTAACCGAGCTATTTTCCATCCAATGGTTTGGTAGACTAGATTTTGAAAATTGTCCTTTTGGTAGCTTTTAAGGTATCACCTGATATCCTTCACATCATTTATATATGCAAAACCTGGACACCAATAATGATTAGATACTCGAATCCAGCCTGTTGTTTGTAGCATTTCAGAGAAAGTAGAGTTTCATCCTGAAATGAGTTTACAAGGGAGGCAACTTTGCTACGGACTAACAGATATTAATTTTTCCGTGTTACGTACGCTTGCAGATGTGCAGTACTCCCGTAAGAACTGGTATTTGTCATCATAAATTGATGCGAAGCGAACCATAATAATGCGATTTTTTTGTTTTTACTAAGGCGTAACTGTTGTGCTTGCATATATATATATTATATATATATATATATATATATATATATACATTTATAAGTATAATTATATATATGTGTGTGTGTATATATATATGTATGTATGTCTTATAGAGAGAGAGAGAGAGGAAGAGAGAAGAATAGTTCACGTCGAACAGAGCTCCCGCATGAGATAACGCGGGGTGTTTAGGAATATTTTTGGGTTAGTGGGGTGGGGGTGGCGGGAGATTGGAGGGCGTGGGGGGGTGGGGGGTGGGGTGTGGAGGGTGGCCTAAGAGCGATTTTACGTAGTCCGTCGACGTGAGGTAACGGTGCTTGAACGGAGGAGCACCATCGGCGAACAACAACAAAAGCCCCCCGATGTAAAAGCAACGGTCCGCCCTGCTCCACTCACACAGTTTCTTGAACCCTGCCGACTCTGCTGCTGCTTCTCATCGTCATGAAGAAAAAAAAAAAAAAAAAAAAGAAAAAAAAAAAAAAAAATACGTAATAAACTGTCTTGGGAACGAGAGACGAATGTGCTACATACGGCAGATGATCGTCCATTTGAAATATATATACTTCTTTTATTCATAATCTTGAATAGTTTTCGTGTAGGGGCCCTAAAAACCATCTATACATTTTCTCTCCTTCAAGTGAAGCATTAAGAGGACCACCCATAGCTCTGCCAGACGCAAGAGATGAGGGAACCCTTCCCCCTCCCGCCCTAACCCCCTACCCCCCCTCCATCCCTCCCAGCCCAATGTCAGTAACACGTTCTTGCAAAACGATACACTTTTTTCTTTTTTTTTCCTTTTTTCTTTTTTATCCGCCACTTGGTCCTTCTTTCAAACAATCAAATCAGTGACATTCTGAGTCACCTTCAACACAGGTGGCACATAATAAGAGAGCAACGAGGCATTAAAACCAACACCCCCCCCTCCCCACCCTCCCACCACCACGTTCCCCTCTCATTCTCCCCCTCCCCCACAGGAGGGGATCGACTCGCTGTGTGGTGTCAACGGCCGGAGCCGCTGTCCTGAAAATACGGTAGCCGTGTGCTCTGTTGCCATGCCTCCCTCCTCCTCTCTCTCCCCCCTCCCCCTCCCGGGTTCTTGTGCCGAAATGTGGCAACATGGGCGCGAGTCAGGCCGATGACCCTTGCTTCAGCAACCACGTGCTCGTGGTATTTCTGGAATGTTGCCTCCTTTTTTTTTTTTTTTTTTCTTTTTTTTTTTTTTTTTCCTTTTTTTTATTTTCATCGTATTACTCGCTTCGGGTTTCTTTTGATAACGTTCTCCGGGAAGCGGCCGTTTCCGTAGTGTCCGCTCTCTCTTTTCTGTCAAGATCAGAGAGAGAGAGAGAGAGAGAGAGAGAGGGGAGAGTAAGAGAGAGAGAGGGCTATCTCGTAATCAATACATTTCGTCAGCCAGCAGAGGAGAGGACCGGTTGGGTCTAAATTTAGCCATGTACTTTAAATTACAAGACTGCAGGGTCAAGAAAAGTAGGCTCTCAGTTGAGTGCATGGTACAAGGCTAATACTTGATTGTAGTTGGGAGAATGATCGTGAATGCGCATATGTATGTCTGGTACTACGCGCGGCGCACACACACACACACACACACACACACACACATATATATATATATATTATATATATATATATATATATATATATATATATATTACTAAAATGACCTCATTCAAACTGGATGGTTTCTAGCGGAGTTGTATATTAAAAAAAAAAGTTAGGATTTCAAAGGGCAACCAGTTTTCATTAACAAGTATCAATAAAAAATAAAAAAAATGCTTGTAACCTTTTTGAAAATAAATAAAAATACAATATACATACATATATATATATATATATATATATATAGATATATATATATATGTGTGTGTGTGTGTGTGTGTGCTGCCCTGTACTGTACCTGTACTTACACATGCACATACTGTCTGTATGAGAACTCTATGCAACCGATGAAGACTCTTCAAGACTGCCAGACAGCGCGACGACAGTCTGTTGGTTCTAAATGAGCCTTACAAGCCTAGAAGTGCCGTTACGTGGAAGGACGAAACCGTTCCGCACTTCCGACGACTCCTGAGAGAGAGAGAGAGAGAGAGAGAGACCATGTCAGACGAACCGTTGAATATTGGCATTTCGTCTCTGGGTACTTCGGTTTAGAAAGAATTCTGAATCTTTGACTTTCCCTCATATTATTTGGATGACATAAGCGGAGGTCATTGACATGTGTATCAGAGACATAAGGAAACGCGCCAGTTTTTTACCATTTTTTTTCCGGCGCGACGGACACAATTGAAATGAATTTCAAGGTTGATTATTGATATCTCTACCTCGATTTTCTTTCGGCCGTTGTCTGTTCTTCAACGGATCAATATCCTGCAATCAAGTTGCCCTTGAATAATGGATGGTTCACGAGAACGGTACAAGCAAATTGGTGGATATGACCGTTTCCTGTGCAACTTCCTTCTTCTTTGGGCCGTTAGTCATTCATTCTTAAAGGGATCCTGGAAGAACAGATCTGTGTTATTTTAGAATTATTGTTCATTGATCGCTGTGTGAAAGAGCTTTGTAGATTTTATAGATTTAATATTCGTAGACTACTGCGTGGAAAAGCAGATGAATTCCCATACAAGCTAATCCACAGTTGAGCTATAGATCTGCTTGGGATAGGTAACACTGTGTTGCAGTAGGCATCTAAAACAGTTATTTCTTTTCCAAAGGATTGAATGGCTTGAATACTCCAGCGTCAATCTTTTGGGTCTTATTGTAATTAATAATAATAATCATCTTAATCGTATCACAACACACATGAGAACAGCAGTAGCTTTTTAAAAAAAATTCCTCCTTTCGTGGAAGCCATCCCTCCGGCTGTTTGTAATTGTTGACAGGAATGGGAATCTAGCCTGGATGGGAATCTAGCGTGTGGCTTCCCTGCATGGTGGGCTGAGGTAATTGTGTCGATATGCGAGAGCTTGTCCAGGGCTGTTCTGGAATACCACTTGCTTGCCTGCTTGCTTGCAGAGTCTCCCATGCCTCAAGTCATCAGCCGCTGCATACGATCTGCTGCGGTTTCTAAACCTGTATTGGACGCCTCCAACTTTGAAAGTATTGTGGTAGTGATGGTTTTTCAAAGGGTAATCGTGTTTTCCTTTCGTTTAAGTCAATTTATTCCCATTAGATAGCCATAGGCCTCACTTTCTCGCGAGTTTGATAGACATCGAAGCGGTGAATATTATTGTTAGTTCCCCAATTCATTTTTACAAAGACAGTTCTTACGTTAGAATTGTATTGCGTCATATATCATACTAATGACGTCGTGTATTTGATATATTGTCATGAATAATTATTTGTGATTTATTGAAAAGTTATCTAGCGGGCTTTTCATAATCAGTATACTGGCCCCAGTTTATGGGACTGCCTGATATTTCATACCCAATTCGTCAACAAGACGAAAGTACAGGGATAAGTCCTATTCATTTTATTGATTATATTTTCTCATTGTTGATAGTAACCGATAAAAGAAAGCCAATTAAATTATTTCATGGCTAATTTGTCATCCACAGGAAAGTACAAGAAGGGCCATTATTATTTCTATTATATTGAGTTGACTACTTTTATTTTCTTGCGTCAGTCCTCTTACAAAATTAGTATTAAAATTAACAGCTAATAAGAAGAATGACTCTTATTATTAATTAATATTACTTTTATTTTCTCAAGTCAGTCCTCGCGTTGAATTGTATTAGATTGAATAAAGATAAAAGCTCCTCTGTTTATATAGAATTACAGTAAAGATAAATGCTCCTCTGTTTATATGGAATTTATGATAAAAGCTCATCTGTTTATAAGGAATTTAAATAAAGATTAAAGCTCCTCTGTTTATGCGGAATTAAAGATAAAAGCTCGTCTGTTTATATGGAATTAAAATCAAAACAAAAGATAAAAAGCGGTCCTGTTTTGGAATTTAAAATGGAATTGATGATGGAATTGAATGGAATAAAATTTCGTTCCTTGTTTATATGGAATGGAAAATAAAAATAAAGAAAGCTTGCTTCTGTTTATATGGAATGAAAATCAAAACAAAAGCTTCTGTTTATTTGGTAAAAGAGGTCATATACCTCTGGTAGCGAGGAAGATGATCCCCTCACCCTCGGCAATCTTAGAGAGAGAGAGAGAGAGAGAGGCTGGGATTCGGGATCGCCGGGTACGTGGCTGGTTGTCAAGGGGGCGGGAGTTGGGGGGTTGGTTTAGGGTGGGGCGGAGCGATTGTTTTTATTTTTCTTGTATAACTTTTGGGGGGGTCATGTTTGCTTCAGGTGACTGTCATTGTTTGAGTTAATATCCTTATGGTGACGTGTGTATATATATATATCACAACACACACACACACATATATATATATATATATATATATATATATATATATATATAATAATAATATATATATTATATATTATATATATATATATATATATATATATATATATATATATATATATATATATAACAGTCTGCCAACCCCACCCGTAAAAAACAATTTTGTTTTTGTTAGAACCATGAAGCCTTTGGGGTCATCTCCAGAAAGATGAATTAAATACACTATATATATATATACATATATATATATATTTATATATATATATATATATATATATATTATATAATCAAAATATATGCGTGCGTTTGTATCTGAGAATATTTTATTTAAATTGAAAATTCTTTTGACTTTCGTCTGACGTAAGATAATAAACTAATTCTACGATTGTAAAGGCCGGGTTCATCGTTCAGTGAATTGTTAAAAGAAGAAAAAAAAATAGTATCACAAACTTTAAAAGAAAAAAAGACAGTATTACAAGCTCTCAGTAACCTCTGATGTTTTCGCATCGCCTCCTGTTTAAATTTTTTTTTTTATCCTTATTCGGTTCTTGTTGTTCTTCGCTGTCCTTCTCGGTTTTCCTCGAAATTAAAAAATAAAAGAAATTGCTGACTCGAGAAAGTGGCTTCTTAAATCATATTTCGGCCAAACATTATATGAAGACCGTTGACTCGAAAGTCAGGTCCGTTTGCCACAACAAGATCAGGGGTGGTTCTTCTTTTTGTCCCAGGTGTGTGTTTGCGTGTGGCCGTGCGTCTGTGCGTCTGTGCGTTTGCCCACGTTTGTTTGTCCGCTGTTGGCCTTTATTGCGATGTTCAAGACAACTCTGGGTTGAAGTGTTATGCCAAGAGGTGACTCAACCTAAAGCCGCCGCGCGCCCCCCCCCCCCCCCCCCCACCCCCCCCCCCCCCCCCCCCATTCTTCTCTTTACCTTATGCCAGGCATTCTTTGGTTCGTGTGAAGACATAATTGTTGCAGTTTTATATGCATTTACTCCTCATGAAATTTACTTTTATTAGCTGATGTAAATACAGCATTTATAGGTATATTAATATATGCATTTAATATATATATTCATATATATGTGTGTCTGTCTGTGTGTATGTATTTATGTATGTATGTATGTATGTTGGTTGTTTGCGTGTGCTGCAAAAATAAGTGTTTTTTCCTTTTTCCTCAAGGCGATTTTATATAGATATATTTATATCTGGTGTATATTAAATGTATATATAATATATATATATATATATTTATATATATATGCATACGTATATAGATATGTATAGCATGGGATTTATCCTTTGGAGAATTTTATTAGCCAATCATTCAAAATTAGGAGAGAGAGAGAGAGAGAGAGAGAGAGAGAGAGAGAAAGGTTCAATAGCCGTGATTCTTCCATCCTCATTTTCTTACCTTCTCTTAACGAGTTTTTTTTTTTGGAAGGTTTTTTTTTTTTTTTTTTTTTTTTTTTTTTTTTTTTTTTTTTTTTTTCTTTTTTTTTTCTATCAGGCCGCATTCCCTCCCCAGGTATGTTGCGCTGCTAGAATGAGGAACTAAGCGCATCTCTCTTTGCACTTCTGCCACTTCCTCATTTCGCTTCCTCTGTCTCTTCTGTTCGTCTCTTTTCGCCTTTCCCCTACCTGCCTTCTACGTTGTATCTTTTTTTTACTTGTATTATGCTTTCTTTCTTTCCTGTACGTTGTATCTGTAATTTCATTATTTCCTTTTTTAAGTTTTGCTTCTCTCTTTCTCCCGTTTCGTTCATTTTCTACTTAATTGTTTTCATTTTTTTTTCATTCCTTGAGTTTGTTCTTTATGCACCTAATTGAAAATCTCGGAAGGGATTTTTAGGTATGCAACGAAGGCCCTTGGACGAGTGATTTAGGCTAATTGAGAGAGAGAGAGAGAGAGAGAGAGAGAGAGAGAGAGAGAGAGAGAGAGAGAGAGAGAGAGAGAGAATTTATTTTTACAAGTGTATCACGGCTCGCACACGTAAAATATTGAAGAAGTTCACAGTCAAGTAATATCTGAAGAGCAAAGGAAGAAATTTCATTGAGACCAATGTTATTGTTCTTGGGTTCACACTGTGCACTTGTGGCAAGCAGAGATTAAAGACCTACAATGATTAGAGAGAGAGAGAGAGAGAGAGAGAGAGAGAGAGAAAGGTCACTTATTGAGCTACAAAGGAAAGGCGAGAGGTTGTTAGCCTTTACACTTGATTGCTACCAAAAGGTCTTCTTCTTCTAGGTGCCAAGTCGCCAGCAGCTGAGAGAGAGAGAGAGAGAGAGAGAGAGAGAGAGAGAGAACACCTTGTGTGTTCGCCATTGCATCTGTTCTTGCAATGTTAAAGAATAGTGGTTCTCGTAAGAGATTGCATTCGGTGCTGTTAACATTTAGAGCTCTTTCTTGAACTATTATCGTTATTATTATTGTTATTATCATTATTATTATTATTATTATTATTATTGCAGTAAAGTCTGTAAGAGACCTTACCCCTTGGAAGTTATTATTATTATTATTATTATTAGACTATTATATTCTTTATTATTTTTTATTATTTATTATTATTATTGTTTATTTTTTTTTATTTTTATTTTTATTTTTTATTTTTTATTGTTTTTTACTTTATTTTTTATTTGTTTTTGTTTTATTTTTAATTTTTTTTATTCATTTATTTTGATTTCTATATTTATTTTTATATATTTTTATATATTTTTTTTCTTAATTTTTATGTATTTATTTATTTTTATTATTATTTTTTATTTATTATTTTTTTTATTTATTTTTCATTTATTTCATTTTTTTTCCATTTTTTTTCAATTGTTTATTTATCTATTTTTTTATTTATTTTTATTTATACATTTTTTTTTATTTTATCTTATTAACATCACTATGAGAGACCCTTTCCCAGATACTTTTCATTCTGCCTTTTTACATTTTTCCTCGCGAGTTTGTCTTCATCCCTTCCTTTCTTCCTTCCCTTCCTCCCTCCTGTTCGTTATGTCATTTTTTAAGCAATATTTCCTTCATCCTTCTCCTTTATTTTTCTGCTCCAGTTTCTTATGTCCTTTTTTCTTCTCTTGCTCCTCCTTCTCCTTTATTTTTCTGCTCCAGTTTCTTATGTCCTTTTTTCTTCTCTTGCTTCCTTTCTTCTCTATATTTTCAGTTTCTTCTGTTCTTTCTTTTCTTGCTTCCTTTCTTCTCTTATCATCTCTTGTTCTTTCTTTTCTTGTTCCTTTTTCTATATTTTCGCTTCTGCTTTATCAATTACATATAATTTCTCCTTTTGTTCTTCTGGTCCCTGTTTTCTACTTTTTTTTTTTTTTGTGGGTGGGGGGGAGTTTTTAATCTTCTCTACTTTCTTTCAATTTGGCTCTCTTCACCCGCCCCCCCCACCCCCCCAACTCCCCCCATCATTCCTTCCTATTTAATCATTTACTCCGCCCTTCCCTCCCTCTCCTCTTCGTTTCTTTCCTTTTATTCCTCCTTTCCTCCTAGATTTTGCCATTCGAGTCGGGCGAGCGCGTTTAAAAACGAATACACACACACACACACGCGAGTTACGAGGTCAACGACCGGTGGCAAACGCTTCCTCTCTCCCGGGACGGACCGCACTTTTAAATCTTGAAGGCTTTCACCCAGATACAACCCCCAACAGGAAGTCATCGTGTCGACGAAGGGAGAAGAATCACCATCACGAGGCCCTTTTGTATTTGGGAATAAATGGTCCGAGTGCGGTCGACCAGATATACAAGTAGGAGGAGGAGGAAGAAGCGGTTGGCCGTCGTCGTCTGGTCAACGGGAGCCTATTCCTCCTCCTCCTCCTCCTCCTCCTCCGAAGGGGAAGTAGAAGAAGCCTTAGGTAATAAAATTCAAGTCTGGGGTAACATGACATTGCCAGAAACGAGAAAGGTACCCGGGAGTCACCTTGGGTGACGTTGGGAAAGTTCGCGTTGTAACGTTTTTGTTGTCCTTTCTCTCTCTCTCTCTCTCTCTCTCTCTCTCTCTCTCTCTCTCTCTCGTCTGACTGTCTTACGTGGACTGTTTATGTTTCAACTCCTCTTTTTTTTTTTTTCTTATCTGTATCGAACAGCTGCGATGTCCTCAGCTGTTCGACGTGAATAATGTTGCTATTTTTATTCTTACTTGGATATTTTAAGTCTCTCTCTCTCTCTCTCTCTCTTCGTCGCTCCTTCCTCCTCCTCCTCCTCCTCCTCCTCCGGCGTACGTAACAACTCGAGGTCACCCAAGGGCGTACATGCGGTCACCTCGTGACGACTCAAAGTCGTTGTACCTAAGTCGTTATGATTCACGGAACTCCGAGAAATAAACTTCAATGTTTTGGCGTGTAAGTCGCAGAGCGAGTCGGCGAATTAAAAAAGGAACCAAACAATGAAAAGGTGAAACGAAAGGAAGACGGAGAATGGAACTGTTCACAGTTGCAATGAAATTGTCATTTAAAAAATGATAATTAGAGCTGTATGTAATTTTAGAATGATTATTGGAGCTATTTATAGTGGTTAGTGAGTGCAGAGGAATCGAGTTTCTAGGGATGAATTAATTTTTAAAAATTAGATTTAACACAACTTCAGACCCTACTCAGCCTAATCATATAATAGTTATACAAATATACACAAGTACAAATATCTTTACTAATATTCTAATTTGTAAATGAGAATATTTTTATGAATATTTGTATCCTGATCACAAAAAAAAGTCACGGGGAAACCAAATGATTTAAGTAAAGAAGCAGCTCATAAAAGTAGTTTTGAAGAAATAAACGAAGATGAAATGACAAATATCTTCAAGATGAAGAAGAGAGAAGTCTCGAGCTCCTTCTATTCAAGCTGGTGAATGAATTGACCCCCTCTGTAACTGTATCAAAAAAAGTCTAACTTAACGTTCGCTACCGCTCCGACGAAGAGAGGATGTTCAGGGTCTCTGCCAGCATTGAGTTCAAGGTCAAAAATGTGTTGTTGGTCCTGAGGGCTCGACGTCACAAGAGCTAACAGGACTTTCTGACGTCTCTCTCTCTCTCTCTCTCTCTCTCTCTCTCTCTCTCTCTCTCTCTCATTTTCCTGTGGTATTCGCTTATATACTGAAGCCAGGGTTATCTAATGTGGTTTTTTTAAGCATGTACCATACATTTTTATGTGTGTGTCTCTCTCTTTGTGTATGTATATATATATATATATATATATATATATATATATATATATAGAGAGAGAGAGAGAGAGAGAGAGAGAGAGAGAGACAGTAGTAGTAGTATAGTTTGTATCACACATACTTCCACCGTTCGTACAGCGCTTGTTGATTGTTTCTCAGTGTAATAATGTCTTTTAGCTACATGTTTCACGGTTCCATCCTTTCAAAGAGGCTACAGCCATGCCACAACCATCTACTACGCCCTTCGCTGTAAACCGATAGAATCTCGATGGACTCATTCTTTCGATGCCCATTTTTCGGCTCAACTGAGGGCACGTTCGCGTAGGACACTGTGACAGCAGGACCTCTGTCACCTCTCCGTCAGACCTCGGGGAGACACCATTGTTGTTGGTTGTTGTTGTTAAGGGAGCGATCATTGCCCCTTGAGGAAGGAAGGAAGGAGGAGAAGGCGTATGCACACACACACACACACGCACACGCACGCACACGTCCTTAATGCCAAGAAGCTGCCCATTGAAAGGAGAAGGGGGAGTGACATCGTATAGCGTTGACTGATTTCAAAGTCATATAATTTTCCTCTTTACTTTTTTCTTCTTCTTCCTCTTCTTCTCCCTATTATGCTTTCCTTCACTACTACCATTCGTACACTCTCATTCATGTGATGGTGGAGGGGGGTTGGGGGAAGGGAAGGGGACTCCCCCTCCCCCCTTATTCGCTCCCCTCCCCAATTCTTCACTTCAAAGAAGGCCCAACAAAGGTGTGGTGTGTAAGATAGAGGGAGTTCGTTGGGCGGGTGGGGGGAGGGTGGTTAATATTGGCACTCCATTCGCTTGCCCTGCCCCACTCCAGAATTCCCCCTACCTCTCTCTCTCCTCCACCAGACACGTCACTAGTTAATATTAAAGCGCCAGCCAAAAAGAAGAAATAAGAAGAAGAAAAAGAAAAAGAAGAATCAAGACTCAGCAACAGTGTGCGGTTGACTGACCCAAGACTTGACTGCGAAGTTTGAACGTGTGTGAGGGCACATATGTAATGCGAGTGTACTATGTGTGGATAAGTGTGAACTCTGCGTACTCTCTCTCTCTCTCTCTCTCCCTCTCACACACACACACACACACACACACACACACACACACATATATATATATATATATATATATTATATATATATATATAATATTATATGCGCGTGCATGGCAAGTCTTTACAATGATTTTATATTTTACTTTATTCCTCTCTCTCTCTCTCGCCTCTCTCTCTCTCTCTCCCTCTCTCTCTCTTTCTCAATGGTGTGCCAGAGCAAAAAGCTACGTCAGCGATCTCGTATACGAAGTGCTGGGGTCCAATGCGCCTTTCTCGATGAGAATGTTATGTATCCCCCTCCTCCTCCCCCTCCTCCTCCTCCTCCTCCCCTCCCCTCCCCCTGCCCAGTAAACCGTCCCTCCCTCCATCCCTCCTCCTCCTCCCCTCCCTCTTTCCTTCCGTGCAGATGTAATCAAATCACTGCAAGCAACGACGGAGAGGAGGATGTCTGCATGCGTCTTTTTTTTTTTCTTTTGTTCCCGTTGGGCTATCAGGACCCTCTTGTGTCGCAGTTCGTTCGTCTTGTATTATTATTCTTCATCATTCTACCGTTACTTGACGTCGTTATTGAGTTATTGTCTTGAGTTATTGCGTGTGCTTTCTCGTAATCTATCACCCAGTGTGCTACGTGATCCTTTAGAATGTGTGGATGTTCTTCGTTCGTATGATTACGATATTTATACTTTTGGTGTAAGTTGTATACTCAGTATTGTATATATAAGTCCATGGTTACACTTAAGTGATTCGTTGAACAAATCAGTTGATGAGTCAGTCACGCTTTAAGAAACAGAATCTATTTGATCGTTCGTATGCTACATATTTATGTACATACGTATCAGTATTGCACATTAGCTCATTCCTAAGTAGACATTAGAGGTGCCTCACACTGAGGGACGTGGGGCAACCCGAACAAGATGTAAGGTCTGTAAGGTAAGCTGTTCCTTTCAACGAATAATTTGGTTGACCTCTCCTTAAGAATAAGAAACTGTTTCATCTCCTTAATTGCCCTATTCCTGCTAAGTTGATGCGTTCGACGCATGAACTGATTACAGTTACCTTTCCTTAAGAAACCATTTTGTCTCGTCAATTGCACCTCAAGTTACTTTCATTGTCCGAATTTTAGGTGATTTTTTAAAATAATTTTTGAAATGAAAATCAGTCATCAAAAATCGGGCAAAACTATGAAAATATATTGGATTCAGATTAATTCTTTTATAAACTGCTTTAATTTTACGTTCATCGTCCTATTTCTAGCCATTTTTGTAAATGATTTATGAAACAAAAATCATCCGTATTAAGTGGCGTGTCTCTGGTACTGTACTGACCTATTCCACTCGCCTGCCTTCAGTAGAGGAGCTTCGTTATGCCTTTCGGCCATTCTGTTGCCTCTTTATCCACCTACCTACTCCTGAGTCTCCTTATATCATCCTTTCTCCATCCACCACCACCCCCATCATCCTGACATTTTTGCCCTTCAGCTCTCTCTCTCTCTCTCTCTCTCTCTCTCTCTCTCTCTCTCTCTCTTTTCTTTTCTTTTCTTTTTTCCCTCCACCCACGCGGTTTTAGTGTCTTTTCACGAGACGCCTTCCAGGTCGTTGACCTGTGTGAGGAGGAACACACACACACACGAGGAACCACGCGGTCGCACCTATCTCTCTCTCCCCGAGACTTTCGAAAAATGCTGCTTCGTTGTTTTATAATCGCCTGATTAATCATCGCCTTTTTTTTTTTTTTTTTTTTTGCCAGGTTGG